>NW_009258620.1:368030-371347 GCF_000687185.1 Egretta garzetta | reverse complement strand
TCGTGCCGCTGCGCTTGACGTCGCCTGTGGTGACTCGCGCCTCAGGCGCCCGCCCGGCGGAAAGCTAGACTTAAAATTCCCCGCGATCCCCAGCATTTTGTGAGTGGACGCGCGCCCCGGGGACACGGAAGGTACCGTGATGCGCCTCGCAAACCTCAGCAACTGGAAGTATTTCGGTCCTCGGGCGTCAGGCGGGCGTTTTCCCCACGTCGCCCTTGCCGTGACCTTTCTTGACAAGCCCCTTGGGTCTGAATTTCCAAAGAATCTCTTGGTTGGCCATGTCTCGGTATTTTTGTCCCACACGGGTTTGGTATTTTGGAGCTGCGTGTTCTCCGCTGTGGAAAACAGCATTGGGGTGGGGGTGGGGGGGTCCCAAGCAGGCACAAAACTGGTGAGGCAATTAAATACCAATTCTGAGTATCTTTGCTTTTGCTGAAATCTTTGCCTGGTGTCCTTTCACCCCAGGGACCACAGGGAAATCAGCTATGCGAACAACTCAAGACAGAATAACTTGCTGGATTTATGAACTCGAGTTTTATTTATTCTTGTTACCGTTAAAAGTTTCTGCGACTTCGGAAGTTCAAGACAATTTCTGGCACAGGTTATACAACTGGTGCAGCTCACGCCTAACATGCCGTAGGATCCTCTAAGGACAGTAATGAATTCACATTCTCCCCTGGTGGTAGGGTACCAAAGAGTAAATATAATTTGTACACCTGCCTTTCATGAAAGACTTTGATAAGTATTTCTTGTAAAATCGACAACACAGCCGTAACTTTCTTTCCTATAAGGATATAAAAATGAGCTTTTGCCTTTATAAAAGGCGTAGGTATCCTGAACCTCACAAACAGCACTCTGATTTTGTGAGCAAGACATCCTGAGTGAGGAATTTCCTCTACGCGGTTTGAGTTATGGTTTAACCATTTTCAGAGTACAGTCTACAAATATCATAGAACCCGTTACAGCACCCATAGGACAGCTAGGTTTTCAAAGGTGTCCAGAAGGCTACCTGCTCTGCTTGAGACGCCTTGGGCCCCAGGGCTACAGCTGCAGCCGGGCGGTCCCGGTGCGGATGGCTGGGGACACTGAGGAGTCTCAAGGGGGGCAGGTCCGAGGAGAGGGCTCCTCCTGAATGGACACTTTTGAAAATGCTAGCCTGGACATCTTAGAAGTTACTGCTTTCTCAACGGATGTACACGTACAACCTCACTAAGGTTAAGAACAGTCGGCGTTCCTCTCTGAACAACTCCTCTCAGTCCTCCTAGCAGGAGGATTACATCTCACGTTCTTTTCGAACAACTTCCTCTCCACGCGGTGGGATCGTTTCAGTCCTTCTGGAAGAAGGGAAGCAGACATCCGAGCATAGTAATGCTCTGCAAAAGGAAAACATTCTTCCCTACTCATGAGAGGAGTGGGGGGGACTTGTATAGCAAGTCACGATCTCCTCTGGAATATGAGCAAATGTCCAGGAAACACATGAGCATACTTTTGGCCTACCAAGGCCTCCAAAGGCTGCAGGAGGGTTTCAGTGCTGCTTGTTTTGCAGGGGGCTGGTGGGTGGAAGCGGGTGCAGAAGAAGAACCAGGGTCCTTCGGCACTGCTTGCGACCTCTGGAAATGGCAGATCAGCTTCATCCGGGTTTCTGTGTTTGCTGAATGGAGAGACAGGAATTGCAGAGCTTCTTTGAGGCACCAAGCGTACCCTTCGCAATAATCCTGCTGTAGGCTTTTGGCAGATGCTGCAAAAGCTGCAAGGGCAGAAGAGGAGAGAAGTGTTACACAGGGGGACTCAGGCTGGGGTTTTGCCTAAAAGTAAGAGCAGCAAGCGTGATCGGGGCACGTGCTCACCTCGGCTGTATTTCAGGTAGCTGACGGTCATCTCCAGGATGTCGGCTTTCTCCAGCTTGGAGTTGGGCTGGTGTCTCTGAAACTCCTTCTCCAGGAGCAGTTTCAGCTGCTCGATGCTGCTGTTAATCCGGTCACGGCGCAGCTTTTCTACAATGGGTTTCCTGAGCTGTAACACAAAAAGGGAAGAGAACAGTTAGCGGTGAGGCTTTTCCCTTCCCATCTCTGTGTAGCCTGCTGCTGAAGGGGCTCAGCCCTGCTCTGCTCTTTGCCCTCGCGATCGCAGAGACAGCAGATACTTACTCTGTTCTTCTCTTTGGGTGTTAGGATTTCCAGGGAGAGAGCACTGGGTGCCATTATCCCAAGTGCCGATTTCGGCTCAGAGCTCGCTGGTGAGCAGGTGGCCAAGGGAGCTGGGAGCTCCTCTATTTATACGCAGCGGCTGCATACAAATGTATGGGTCCTCAGCGACTTGGAGTTTCCCACAGTCGATAGCCAATCCATGCGTGCCCCGGGACAATAGAGAAAGCATCTATTACAGCATGGCAAATTGACTGTGAATTGCCTGGGGATAATACCCTGCTCCCAAAGGAGCAGGTGGACTGGGGAGCGTGTGACACAATGGGGCTTGGCATCGCGGCGCTGGGGTAAGAACGTGGGAAAGCGTTTGCCATCATTATAATCAAACTTCTGCCTGATGTTGGGAACGTCAACATCTCAATGTGCTGCCTTTTCCCAGGCTGTGGTGAAATTAAGTACAGAAGACCGATCCCAGGAAGAGATAATGCTCTGTGCCCATGACCGAAAGAGAGGTTGAAAAGGAAAAGATGCAGAATTAGAGGGACTAAACCCTTTCATTGACATTAAACCGTGCTTAGATGAATACAGTACCAGATAATTTTCGGGCAACTAAAGACAAAAATCGAGGGAAGGACCTTTAAAACAATTTGCACTAAGCAGTTAGCTTGAAATATTTTCCTCTCCATTGTTTAAATACTCAAAGTCCCTCTGTAAGTTGGAGTCAGAGCTCTTCCTTGCTGTTGTTTGGGTAATCTGGCCTTTCCCATAGCAGCCCGTGACATGTAATGATTATGATGCCTTTCCCAAACGTGTCCTATTTAATTTCATGCCACTTTGCAAATGCCTCCCTGTTCCCTTGGTCCTGAGTCTCCACATAAATGTATTTTCCCTTTACAGATAACTGAGATGCAGTGAAGAGTCAGTTCTTGCCTATTACTTTGTGTTATCCCACTTGCAGAATGTAAATACAGGTGCTAGGATACCCTGTGACTGCTCAGCCGTGGGCTTTCTCAGTATATGCGCCACGTGTATTGCAATGAACACAGGTAACATAGTGGAAAGGACCAGATAGAATCCAGGATCAAAGCTGCCTTTTTGAGAATTTTTTTTTTTTTTTCCAGGCTATTCTAGGTTGCCTGCTCAGGTCTGCTGGCTGCCCCCCTCGCCACCCCC
>NW_009258620.1:360468-367956 GCF_000687185.1 Egretta garzetta | reverse complement strand
GCTGCCCCCTGCGCACCCCCCCCCAGCACAGCCCAGTACAAGGCTAGTCATGTTTAAGATCTGTCAGGCATGTGAGGCCTCGTATTGACAAATTCCCAGTTATGCTTTATGGTGCATATGTTGCAGTATGTGGTGCTCTGTGGGTTTAAGGGGAGTCGTGCACGGGCATAATTTTTTTCCCTTAACACATGTTGCATGGTCAGAGGCTGGAACAGGGAGTAAACCTAGATTGTCACTAGTAGCTAGCAGGTTGGGGACTTTAGTTTTTGAATACCTGTTTCTAACTACAACAATATTCACAAAACCCCCTACCCTTTTCCCACGTCTGCCTTTCAAAACCAGACAAAAAACCTTTCATTTCTCTGTCAGCAGCAGTCAGCCTGTTTCACCTGCCCTCAGCATCCCTCTCAACGTGCCAGGGCCAAAACCCATGTCTGTGGGTACATAGATAGCAACATGTTCTAGCGCACAAGAGTTGTTGCATAAAAGGATATGATCCTGCAAAGGATGATCCTGTAACTAGTTATTAACCTGAAGCTTACAGAGCCCCTTTTAACCTCCTGGCTTCTCATGGCAGCAATTTTCATCGGTCAGCTGTTCCCCCCTCCTCCCTTTCCAGCCCAAAGACATTTTACCTTTAGATGGATCACTTAGGCTGTAACATTTTTACTTGTTGATGGTTGTCAAAACCCAATAATAGAACAGGGAGTATGAGTCCTGTTCAAAATCAGTTCCCTGAGTTACTTGGTCAGCTTGGAATCGGCAGTATCACTTGCAGCCGGGGCGATCCCTGGCTGCACGGGCTTGTGCCATTACTGCAGCTTGAAGTCAAGCACGGGGCTTTGTGCATCTCTCTCGGGGGTCACATGAGATGGAGCAGACAGCAGGTCCTGCCGCGCGCCGTAGGGAAGGAATATGTTTGCAGCGGCAGTGGGCATAGTGAGATGGGAGAGAGGCTTTGACCCAATTTTGAGTTCTGGAAATATGAAATGAGTGGTTTTAAATAATGCCATCCTCTCCCCGGCACAATGCCCCTGGACTCCAAAGGGCTAAACCAACTCCCACTGATTAAAGCATTATCCCTTCCTTTAACTGCTGGGCAGATGGTGCAGCAGGCGTTAGCTTTCTTCTCGGGACCCGCAGAGGCACGCTTCTTTTGTTGACAGTTTAACGCTGTGAATGGGGCAATGTGGGAAATCCTCGGAGCTGTGGACTCGCACCATCTGATGTGAATGGTGAACCAGGCACGCTGCCGTGCAGCGAGCACACGGAACAGCAGCCCTCTGGGTTCGCAAGCTCCCAGCTTCTTTCCCCCCTTCTCTGTCAGCTGAAAAGATAGCAAACCTTCAGTTCCCCCCTTGCCTGCTTCGCCTACCCTCTGTATGCTGTTGATGCATAGAAGAGAAATAAATATCCCCCCCCTGCTTTGGGGCCTGAAAACTCAATGGCGAGAATATTTCCCAACTTCAGAATAATAAATTGTCTGGATTAAAGCTGTCCCTAGAATATATTCGTTATGGAACTGGGTGCAGTATGCGCTTTCTGCAAGAATTTAGGTAAGGAAAAAAAAAAGTCCTGTACTGTAGGCAGTACAGTTGCTCCTTGTTAGAAGTCTGTAACTAGTTTGCTCAGTTTGGGCTCTTTCAAAACTCGGCTGTTATTGCAACAGTCTGTCCCACTGGGACACGGTTGTGATCCAAATCCCTGTCACTGTCCTCCCTGTCTGTGGGAGGAGTTTGTGTCTCTCTCGGACTGTCGCTGCAGAGCCCGAATGAAAGATGGATTGTCTGAGGCTCAGAAGCAGGGGTTTCCCTGTTTTTGGAATGAAGGATTAAAAGAACAAATCCTCCAAATCGCCAAACATGTGGAGTTGACTAAATAACGTGGCACAATAATTCCCTTCTTTGGAGGGTGGTGTGGTGTCTGCTGGACCCGCTCTCGAGAGATGACAGCTATGCTGTGGACACAGAGGCTTGCTTTCTTAGAATCATAGAATGTTTAGGGTTGGAAGGGACCACTAGTGGTCATCTAGTCCAACCCCCCTGCAGTGAGCAGGGACACTGCTAACTAGATCAGGTTGCTCAGAGCCCCATCCAACCTGGTCTTGAATGTTCCCAGGGATGGGGCCTCCACTACCTCTCTGGGCAACCTGTTCCAGTGTTTTACCACCCTCATTGTAAAAAATTTCTTCCTTACCTCTAGCCTGAACCTACCCTGTTCTAGTTTAAAACCATTTCCCCTTGTCCTAACACAGCTGGCCCTACTAAAAAGACGTTCCCCATCTTTCCTATAGGCCCCCTTTAGGTACTGGAAGGCCGCAATCAGGTCTCCCTGTAACCTTCTTTTCTCCAGAAAAGTTTTCTTAGTGGCCTTGTTCCTCTGTAAATCACAGCGGTCATGAGTTGCATCTTCAAAATTACATGTGAAAACAGGGAGGTGTGTCCACTCTCACTCGGTATAGATATCAGAGAGTGTAAGGGAAACCAGAAATCTGTGGAGTTGTCAACATCCGTGCTTACAGCCCTTGCATGTCAGGCAGGAGTCCCAGCTTTTCCTAAGGCAAGACCCACCACCTTAATTCTCTCCAACTGTAGATGCTCACCATTTGACCCTGAGCTACGGTGTGCAACCTGTGGGCCATAGATTGCTTTGAGTTGAGGAACAACCACGGAAGATCCAGGAAAGGCAACTATCCAACCCCGAGACTGTCATCGGTAGGCTTGTGTTCATTGTCGTCCATAAATCAGAACAGCTGGAGGACCACTAGCCTAGGAAATTGGTAGTGGGCCATGGAGCTTTCTGCTTCTGGTTTGTAGGTGGAGATTGCAGCCCAGCTGCAGATTTATTACACAAGCTGTTTTCACGAAAGCTGCTACTGCTTGTAATACTAATTGGCAGCTTTCTTAGCCCATCGGACACTTAGCTTTCCGGGGAGGGCAACCCAGTGATTTGCAATGTAGCAACAGGTCTGGAGGAAGGTGGGCGATCAGGGCAGAGTACAGAAACCGAGAATTTCATTGTCCGTGTTATGCAGATCTAAAAGGCAGTGCTCCCGTATGTCTGGGGCTGAACTTACAGCATACAACTTGATGGCTTAAAGCTTTCCTTTCTATATCACTTTTAGAGTGTTTTTATTTTAGACCATTTCCTATGTTCATGTCAGCCTGTCTCAAATGCTATTGATGGTGTTCCTAAAGAAATAATTACGATTTTTATTTTTTCCATGCCTTCCTTAAATGGTTTAAAATCTTTCTGACAACCCCTCTCTCGACACCTATTTAGTGTCAAAGAGCATAACGTTCCCAAGTTTTAAAAGGGCTCTCGCATAATACTGATCGATCAATGTGCTCCTTGGGAAAATAGCTCTCCAGATGGTCTATCGGGACAGGAATTGCTGGTCATCACAATGCAGAGCCAAAAAGCGTCACTAATGTGGGCTGTTGTGAGGCACGCTTCCTTTGTGGTCCCTTTGAATGTCATAAATAGGGAAGAAAGTGTGGGAAACTCTGCGAAACTCAGGCCCACACTCTGAGGTTAATAGGGGCTTTGTCAGGAGAGTATTCCTGGGCTGTGGGATCAGCATAATAAACAACATCTTCCCTAAGGGTGGGAATGTGTTGGAACAGGGGAGAGTCACCCCAGGGGACAGAGGGGCAATAAGAAGCTTTGCGTTCAATTATTATAAGTGATAATAATTAATAAATTGTAAACATAACCTTTGCTGTGCTAAGACTGGTGAAACCAGAGGTCTGGCTTTTAACTCTCGCCTAATTGGTAAACTAAAGCCCAAGAGGGGCAAGGCTTTGGCTGGCGAAAACCAGAAGCGGTGCACTTGCACCAGCCACGGCTCTGACTCCCTGGAGCAAACGGAAGCTTTCTGGTGGGGTTTGGTTTGTTTTTCCCCCTGCCCAGGAAGGAGGCGCTTTTTGTTTCTCTCCCTTACACCACGCTACAAGCAGTGGGTCTGAATCGCACGTACGCTAACAGCTAAGCGTGATCGACACCCCCGCTGTAGCCAGAGTAATCAAATACAGCCGCAGTGGAAATAAGAATCAGACCTCGTGGTCTGAATGACAGATGTATGCCGATATGGGTGGTGGGAGTTGTGGGCTGAGAAGTCTGACTGCGATCTCACGTGAGTTTTGCACAGTCGTCATTTCTACGGCCTGTTCCTGCGTTAGCCTAGCACTAGAGGGACAGGGTTCAAATCCAACAGCCTTCAGTTTGTGCGGCTCTTCTTTGGTTTCCTTTTCCCTTTTCTGTTCATGCTGTCGGTTTTAAACGAACTGCAGCAATGTTGCCAACCGTGGCATTCACAGTGTGGTTTCCTTGGGTGGTAACACATTAGCTGCAGGAGACAGCCGACCACATGATAGCAGCAGGCTTCTCCGAGCCACGTGCGGCTCTGTTCCCAGTCCCTGTGGTGCACAGTCAGGCTGCGGTCTGCTTTGGGGCACATTGCATTTGGACTGAGTCGGAACTCCCCCAAACTTCCTATGTGCAAACTGCCTTAATTAGGCTTTATTTAAAAACGCACAGGCATGGGTGAACAGCTTGAATTTTGCTGGGATTCAGAAGCGTGTGCTAATTGACAAAGACAAGTTGAGCACAGCAAGGTGAAGTGACTTTTTCAAGATTGCTAAGCAACCACAAAATCTAGAAATATCTCTTCTGAATTATTTAGTAGTTTGTTAGCAAGAACAAATCTATCTGCAGCATTGGTTTCAGCCCCTGATGAATTGCAGAGCTGTACCAAAACCCCACCTTGTATTGCATCGGCAGACAGATGAAGAGCACTCAACCAGCTCACACATTCAGGGTACAGTAATAAGCAAAATGATCCATGCGACCATAATGAGGTAGAGCAATATGTCCTTGACCTGGCTAGCTGGTATTTTGGTCCTTTCCAGACGTATATCAGGGTTTAATCACAAACCAAGTGCGGACTGGCCAGGTACAGCTAGCAGTGTTTGAATGCAGTTGGACCTGGTCAGCTTAGCAGATCTGAGTTTGCTTAGTGCTTATCTAAGCAGCCATTTGACAAGATCAGATAGTCTAGGTTTCCTTTTATTTAAGGAAAAAAAGCATACGCTAGAAGTGAAGTTTTTCAAGGGCATCTCTCCCAGGGAATCTGAGGAGAGTTGAAATTGTTGGCCGATGGTGTTTCATGCTGTTACTACACCTGTGGAAGAATTAGAGGGTTCCCTGTCGTATATCCATATGAGTGTGTTACTGTGGTTAGGTAATAGTTTTGTGAACTGATTATTTGTGCAGATTTATTTTACTTTGAAGAGAAGGGCAAATTAAAAGTCAACAGTCCCCACTGAGCAATGAATGAGAACTCTTCTGAGGAAAAGTGAGTGAAATGTTATTGGGGACAGCGCTTTGGAGAGATTATTGGTATTTAAGGTGCTCAAGGGTGGGTTTAGTATCCCCTTCTTGTGCTTTTCTTCCTCCTTCCCCAAATAAGTTCTGAATCCCCTTTTGCATGTTCACCTCATCCATTCCCTCTTTGCGTAGCCATGTGGGAGAAGGACAAGCCCATCCTTTATGGCCGGTGCTGGTCTTCCTCACATCACCCGAGTGCAGCCGAGTTAATCCTCAGGGGCTGGGAATTGTGTGGCCCGTACACAGAGAATTGTTGAAAAGTCTCACAGGGCTGGAGCTGAGACTACGCCCGGCTGCCGCAGTGCCCCTCTCTGCAGCTCCCGGGAAGCCCGGGCTGCTGGCTTTGGGTCACCCCGCTGGTGCGAGCCAGGTAGGCCGGTGGCTGTAAGCCTCCGTGTAAGAGGATAAGCATATCCTCTTTGGTTTGTTTTCTGAATTGAGGTGGGGTGAAAAAATGAAGGGAGGATCGTCTGAAAGATACTTGGCCGAGAGACCGTCTCTACAATAGGCTGGATAGAAAAAAAACTCGGAAGCCTGGTGGAGCGTGGCGGTTTCTCAGCTCCGAGGCATAGGCCCTATTCATGGCGTGTTTTGGACCCTTATGTGGAGGTTGGAGAAAGAGAATAAAATGTTTGAAGAAGAGCATGGGGAAATAATTTAGGAGAGGAAATGCTTTTTCAATCTCTGCTATACAATTCTGTATACTTTTAGCCACATACAGGCAGATTTCACTTCAGCAAGGAAAGCAATTCTGTTATTGCCTAGCAGAATTCGTGTTTAGGTAACAGAAGGCGCTAAAGTTAAAAGACATCAAAAACTAGCTCACCCCATGGCGGGTAGTTTCAAAGAGGGAAGGGTAAGATCCCCAGGCAGAGTCAGGTGCCAAACTTTTTGGAAGTTATTAGGAGTTTTGCATGTTGCTACCTCTTAAATGGACAGAAAGTATAAGACTGAACTCAGGTTGGCGGGTAAATTCATGGGGAATGGGGTGGGAAATAAACTGTGAAATCAGTGATTTGCTGAAGTCTAAATAGGTTGCTGTTACTCTGGGTTTACACTTCTCAGTATCTCACTTAAATTTCACCTCCATTTAAATTTTTGATAACTTTTGCAGAGGTTGCTTCTCTGCAGGATCTGAAATCCTGTTCTGCCAAATGGATTTCACAGATACAAGCTATGTGCTGGAATGAAGGGCTCAGAAATATGAAATCTCCTGATAGATCCCCCCTGCAGGAGTCCACATCCAAGGCTTAACCCAGGAGTATTAGCCATTTTAATCATTTCAAACCAAAGGATTAATGACTAAAACCTTTTTTATTGTATTGTACAGTGAAGACACCAAAGTTGAACATCACACAGGATGAATACATCACAACTTTATAAAAGCTTTTTAAGCTCTTTAGCATGTTCAGTGAATGATTATACAGTACTTATTGCCTCCCTCCCTCTCCCTTTTCCTTAAGATATATCACAGGCATTTCCTTTACAAAAGGCATCAATTACCCCTCAGCTGAGAGTAGCATGTACTGACATTAAGAGAATTTTCCCCAGAGCTATCTGTTATCATCATAACTTTCTGTAAGAAGGTGTACTAAAAATGGCATAGGAACTTCAGAAGAATCAGCTTTTCTTAATAACGACTTTCACTCAAAAGGTAAAGGCTCAATACTCTCTTTATGATACAAAATACATTCTTCACAGGCCTCCTTCTCTAGGAAGGTCAATACATTATCTAGAGACAATGGAGCACTTGAACCAGTGACCCGGGGAGTCAGCGGGAAGATTTCCACTGACAGCCACAGGCTCAGCAGCCCGGCCGAGCAAACGTGAGATGGAAGCTGAATGGCGTTTGGCTCTCTCAATCACCGCAGAACTTGCTCCTCTCTTTGGCTGGGAGCCACCAATAAAAGCAGCAAATTTGCTGCAAGATACAAACACATTCCTTCACTATGAAGGGAAACTGCTCAGCAACCCTCATTCCTTGTGACAGAAAAACAGTAACTGCCCCCCTCCCACCTTTGGAAAGCAACGTTTCCTACTTTAAAGAGGAACTATTAAATCACAGGTCCCTCTAGTTTTTGTAACAAAACATAGGAATAA
>NW_009258620.1:340139-360438 GCF_000687185.1 Egretta garzetta | reverse complement strand
GGCCCCCAGATGGAGGGAGCAGCAGCCACAGTCTTCTGGGCAGGTTGCTTTCTGGCAAACAGGCAGGGTGACAGGGGTGGACTACGCAGAGCAGGAGAGTACCTGGCATCTGCAGCCATCTGGGCTTTGCAGAAATGCTTGATGAGCTGCACCTGAGTTTCCTTCTTGGGTTCATAGTAGGACAGAAAATGCATTGCTTCCTTGAGGCACCGCAGGTAGCCACTGTTAAAGTCCTGCTCGAGGTTCTTGTGAGTGAATGCTAGAAAAGAAAGAAAAGCAAATGTAGTGGATTAAGATCATGACCAAAACATGGGACAGTGGTGATTCGTGCATTAAGTTTCTTTCAAGAGCCTGAGTGCATGAGCCTTGCTCATGCGGCCAGACCTGGTGTGTTATGGCCCCTGGGCTGAACAGGAGGGCAAAGGCCTGCGGGAATCAACTTTAGGTGGCACGCAACGCGTGCCTGCACTCACTCGGGTTCTGCAGCTGGCTCTGCTGCTTCAGGTAGCTGACAGCCACTTCTAGGATGTCGGCTTTCTCTAGCTTGGAGTTGGGCTGATGCCTCTGAAACTCCTTCTCCAGGAGCAGTTTCAGCTGCTCGATGCTGCTGTTAATCCGGTCGCGGCGCATTTTCTCCACCACCGGCTTCCTCAGCTGTAAGAGAGGTGGAGCAGATCGTTAAGGATTTTCTGAGACCTCACCTAATTTCTCTTCCTGATGCCCTGATACACGTGTGTTCAAAGATGCTTTCTTTTGGTAGGAGAGCTTTGCCATGCTGACTACCTGTTCCCCACTCGATTTAATTTTTAAAAATCCAGATAGTCTCCTTTATCTCTCTTTAACCTATCTGCCTTCCCCCAGACCACTTTCTCCCTCCTTATCTTTTCCCAAGTAGTATTTAATTGATAGCAGCAGCCCATAGAGCGCAGACCAGCCTTTCCAATCCCATCGAGGGCTCTACTTACTTTATTCTTTTCTTTTGGCAGCAGTTTCTCCTCCATGTGGATCATGATGGTGTTACTGGGAGCCATTCTGAGTGCTCTCAGTCCTGGGCACAGACCCCCACGTCGGGCTGCTGTGCTGAGCGTCAGACTGGGCTTTTGCAGTCGCCCCACTGCCTCTATTTATATGCCGGAGGGGTTCGGCGGATACGTGAGCCTGGGGATCGCTGGCGTTTCCCACAGCCCCTCGGCCAATCCAGGCACGCAGCTGAACAATAGAGGGAGCATCATTAGCGCATGGTAGATTGATCGCAAATGCCCTGGAGAGAATAACCTTCTGCCCACGCTGGCTGGTGGTGTGTGCAGCGCGGCTCCTCAGGGCTGCCCGGGGATCTGGGAAAACCCTGACCCTCCAGCTGGTCGCCTGGGAGCAATTGCATTCCTGAGCCCCGGCATGTGCCAGTCGCATTTCTGGCGTGGAGGAGGCGTGCTTTTGGGGGAAGGTGGGAAAAGAAGAAGGGGAGCACTGTTAGGGTCAAAATCAACAGCACCTAGGGCATCTCTCCGCTCTTTCTAGAGAGGGCACTCTACAGCCGGCCCCCCAGGTGCCGTATGCCAGCGTGTTGGGTGTATTTGCGCTTGTCCATACAGTCATTGCGCTTTTAACGGGTGAGCCAAAGTGTTACTAGCGTGAAACGACAGGTTTGTTTGCATGACATTTCTAAATGCTGTGGAGAATCTAGAGTCAGGATGGTGGGATGTTGGATGGACAGGGTGAATAAATAGGGAATGGGAAGCAAATGGAGATGGTAGCCACTGTTTCTCCTTTCACACATGGAGGTCTGTCAGCCTGTTGCACCAGTGTTCCCATCGCCTTCGTTAAGGACGGCCACACGCCTCCGAGCAGAACTGCGCCCATGCCTCGTTGACCCTGTAGCTCTTTCTTTTCCCTTTTCTGCTCTCTCTGTCACACAATTTACAGGATGGTTAAGATGGGCTAAAGAATAGCATCAGATTCAACCCAGAAGCCCTAGGCCTGGGGAAGTCAGAGGCAGGTCATGCATGGGATTTCGTAGCTGAGGCCCATCTTAGGACCTCAGGGAGGTCAGTTTTGCTTCTGGCCTGAGGTTTATGGTGCACTCTGTTCTCTGACCGAGGAGCATCACGCTGCCCCACTGCAGACCGGACCTGCCGCGATTTGCAGAACGTGAGACCCCAGAGGCCACATAATTGCCCCCCTGAGTAACCTGCAGCATGTCATCCCCACTCCATTTTCTTATCTGGAAAATAGGGATTGTGCTGCTTGCTTGTATTTGCATGAAAATTTCAATGGAAGTTAAGCAAACATTATTTCTTTTGTGGTAAAGGCAAGAAAAAGAATGGAGTTGTGTGGTCACTTCAGGTCAATTTGATTTTGTCTATTGAGAAGAATCTCTGCCCAGATACAGTCTTTGAGGCAGCACTGAAAATAACCCAGAACCTACCTGAGAAAAGCTCCTGCCATCCGAGGGCCCAGCCTGTAGCGCCCGAGGCAGAGGCGTGCTCATCTTCTCCTGGTGCACGGCCGGTGCACGGGAGCGCAGCTGAGCATCTGGAAATGGAAACAGTGGCGGGAGGTGTGCAGTGAGGTAAGAAAGCCAAATTTCTTACTTGGAAATCCTGGAGTGAAGCCTGAGTTTAACGGGCAGTTGACGGGAAGGAGGGAGGTGTCACCGAAAGAGCCAGCTTCGTGCTTTTCATTGTCTGGGCCTGAATGGGCTTAGCTCTTTGTGAAGGGCAGATGTTGTCCTTGGAGCCCTTTATTCCCTGTGTTGTGGGAAAGCCAGGAGACAAGACATCTCATGGACACTTTGAAGCAGTCAAAGGATTATGGTACAGAATAAGATACGGCTCAGAGACCATGCCCTAGCTTTTGCCAGCTGTAATAAGGTGTTGCCCTTTTTCCTGTGCTCTTTGGCTGGCCTTCCTCCAAAAGTTGGTGTCCTGACTTATCCCTTTCCTAGCGAGGGAGCAATAGCAGCAGGCCTTGGAGCTAGGAGCTGACAGGTAGGCTTGTACCAAGCTGGTTGAAGAGACTCTTCAGTGTCAAAACCAATCTTTCTCCCAACTCCTGAGAAGCAGCCCTGACCTTTATTGCTGTATTATAACTGATGGCCAGATGGTCTTTTGGGAGTTGGATTCTTTCCCTTTAAATCATTCAGGCTCAAGCACCATCACTAATGTCGTGAGTAGTTGCATGGCACACTTCTATTGTCCCAACAAGAAATGTTATCAATGGGGGAAAAGTATGGGAAACGCAGAGAAATTCAAACCCACGCAGCCTGGTGCTAATAACTCCTTTGTGGAGCCTGCGCTTCTGTCAAGGCACGATGAACTCGCATGGCTTTTTCACCAAGCAAGGCTGAAAAGCACTGGTTGCACCAGGCAGAGCAGGGGTTTCTCAGGGATCTGTGTTTACCAGGAGAAGGAGGCAACACGGGGCAAGGGGGCAGAGGTGCTGGTTCACATGGCTGGAGGAATAGCGAGCTCGGACGCAGCACTGGCTGTCCCCAGGGGGCCGCTGGTTTGCTTCACCATGCCTCCAGCTGCTCTTCTGGGAAACAGGAGCGGTGCTGTTAGCTCTTTCACAGAGCCCTCTTGGAACCAGGAGCTGAGCCAGTGTCTGTGGTGGGAGGTAGGGACAGGGATGAAGTGGCCCTTGTGCTTTCCTGGCACCACTTGGGGATATTGCTTGACCACCTGCGAGAACCAAGTGGAGAAGGAGCATCTCTGGGGACAGTGCTCCTCTGCAGTGGAAGAGCTGAGGGCAGCCTCTTCTCACTGTCTTGTGGAGGAGTGTCTTGTCTCCCCAGATGCTGGGACCCTGGCAGAGATACTTCTTTTGTGGGCCACCCCTTTGTCACCACGGCTGCCTGGAAAGCAGAGCCTTGCAGGGTCTGTCCTGAATGAGATCTGATCCCCAGTGGGCTTTTGTCTCTTCGTCAGGCCAGCCCATGGGTTTCGTTGCTGGAAAGGCTTATTGACACAGGTAAAATGGAAGGCTTTTTAGGACCAAGCTAGGCCTGATCTCATTTTCACAGGGAATGTGCAGTGTGACTGAGGAAGGCAGTGGCAATGACAATACCTACCAGCGTCCCAAGTAGAGCTGGCAGGACACATCTGTGCGGAAACCATTATCTTTGAATGCTTGATGGAATTACTGGGTCTGTATGCTGTGCCACACTCGCACCTCGCTATTGCTGGGCGGATGTGTCCTAATGTTTAAGATTTCCTGGATTTTAGCACCGCAAATCCCTGCAGTATTGCCACATCCCTTCATCATCCTCATACTCTCATGACTCGCTCCATGGAGGTTTCCTGGATAAGGTTTGAAAAGACAGGGTACTGTCTAATTGAGGTGAACCCTAATGATCATTTGACAGATTTTAACTTAGGAGCCACTGCTTACTTTGGTGTCACAGACGGAGATCGCTTCCCCAGGTGCACCTAACCCTGCCCACCGTGTTCTGCTTGGGGCGTTTCAGTGATAACAACATTCTACACAGTAAATGGTTTAAAAAATGGTTTGGCACGGGAGGTAATATGTAAAGAAATGATCCTGCCAAACTTGCTATTCAGGATTGGCGGCTTCTGCTCTCACAAGCCGAGCATAATTCCGAACCAACAGCGTGGAAGTGTAGTGAAATCTGTCTCTTTCAGGGGAAAAGGTTATGTTTTTATTAGACCTATTGTATAAAATATTCCATTAAATGTCATTAGCATGGCATTATCTTGCCTCCTTTAGACATTAGAACCCTGGCAAAAAGGGGTCTTTTATTACTGTAAAGTACATTCTTCACAGGTTTAACCTTTTTAAATTAGTTTTTCTTTAGATCCAGAATGCTTAATATACTGCCATTCCCAGGTGCATAAGTGAAGGCAAATGGACTTTGATCATTAGGAAACATATGAGACAATTTGATCTGCGTTTTCAGGGTTATTGGAGGCAAAAGCAATTTCTATCGCTGCTTGTGTGGGTGACCCTGAAATAGTCATGCACCAATGACATAGTCTTTCTACAGTGAGTATTCCAAATAATTAAAAATTAGGAAGAATTTATTATTTTTCTGCCCAGCTGAAATTCCCACAAGTCACCTTTCAGCATATTCAAGAGTGCACAAGAGGGATTTATTATTTCCTGGTATATTGACTCTGAAAGGTCTGGGGATTACAGCTGCTTTGCACATGAATAGCTGGAGTGTGTTGTACAAAAGGCATGGTCTGTGGGATAATGGGGTTGGATGTGGGAAAGCGCTGACCCTGGGGGAGAGCAGGCTGGTGCCTGATGGCAGGAATCAATTATGTCTCAAAGGAACACATTGCCCTGGGAGCAGGCTTTGCGGGAGCCACCATGTTATGTGTTTACCACCCTCCTCCTTCAAAAACCCAGATAAAACAACCACAGAATATATCCTATCCTTCTGCTTTTACCAGGGCACTTGGCTACACCTTGCTCTGTAGTGACGCCTGTCAGTGCTAAGTTTGTGATGATCTCGGTAACGTAACTGTTCCCATCTCGGCAGCAGGGCTGCGACCCAGCAGATCTCTCACACGTGCTACCAGGTGGTTTTGAGTTTTGTGCTAAAGAACCCCAGGTGCTGCTGACTTCAGTGGGAGCACACGCTCCCCAAAAGTCCTCTGGAATAGGCAGACCCCATCAGTCAGGTGCCCGCTCGGCGCCGGCCGAGGGAGGACAGCCTGTCACCAGCAATGAAGCAGGGGCAGCAAACGCTGACGCTGCCGAGCTCATGCACGTCCTTCGTTGTCTTGGGTGGGGTTTTTTGGAAGTCGGTGGTGTTCAGTTCTTGCCATGGGCTCAGCATCCCTGAGGACCTGGCATTACTGCCAACCTTTCAGATGTCAAAAATTTGGGCTTCAAGAAACAGGCTGAAAGTCATAGGGATTTAACAGAAATATTCCAACGTTTCTAATAACAATAGAAGTATTTTGATGGATTTTTTTCTTTTCTTTTTTTACTTCTCTTTTGAGCATACTGAGCATTTGGACTTTGTTTGGATTGCTATAATTAATTTTCTCTCTTCATAGAATCGTGAGGCTTGGACCTGAAGTCTTACTAAAGGCCATAAGTATTATGAGTCTCATGACAAAAATCACAGGACTTAGCAAATAGTGCTGCCAAGCGTTTTGGCAAGGAGAAGGTATCCTGCAGAGAGAATATTTCAGAAGAGCAGGTTGAGAATTGGGAGTGTGGTTTGGGAGGTCTGGCCCCAGCAAACACTTGCTGTCATTGACAGGACAGGAATGGTGTGTTCGTGCCAGACAGCAGGGCGGTCACCTCTCCCCTTCTAAGAGCAGCAATTAATCCTATCTGCATGTGTCAGGTATTTAATCACTCAGCTCAGGCTAGGGCAGTGGTGGAGAGGGGAGATAACAGCCACAGGCTTCCCTGGTGTCCCCTGAGCCTCGTTTGATTGTTCCCTACCTTGGGAACGAGTTTGTAACCTGAAGCTGATCCTCCCATCTGGCCCAGTGAATTTCTCCCCTTCCCTTCAGCTCAGCCTGAGTTTTGGGATGTAAGCTCCTACCGCAATCCACTTCTCATGCTTGGTGGCTGCCAGTCACCACACCGCGGAGTGCAATGGATGTGTGTCCAGTGACGGTGTCATGGGGCTCAGTGTCAGGTCCTGCCCTGCCAGGCAGGTGGATATGGAGGTCTGAGGAACGTCTTAGCCATCTTCAGCTGGCAGTAGGATGAAGAGATCATGTCTGATCAAAGCAGGCACCTGCCTTGCAGGCAAGAACAGTTTTTCAAAAGCTAGATTAACCTAGTTCTGAGCCAGGCAAAGGACTAGCAGAGGGGCACGTGCAAGAAGTGGCAGACCTTGGTCCTCACGGGGCATACAAGGCAGAGTTGGGTGCCCTCACCACCATGCCACAGGGCAAGGCATGCCGTCGGATGTCAGGATCAGGGGAATCTAGTGCAAAAAACAGAGCCACACTCTAAAGAAAATAGTCTAGAGAGGGTTAAGAATAGGACCAGGACCACTGGAACATCTCCAGTGTAGCTGGAAGCAAAACCCGTGCCCTACAATCATCTGCAGCACTAGGTACGGGGAATCTGGCGTGAAGTCGCCAGGAGCTGCCATCAGGAGGCCGCGCAGACATCTTTTGTGTACGACCAATGATCAGCACACACCGTAGCTGCAGATTCCTTATAAATTCCCCTATATAGATTTCCTTATATCTGCAGATTCCGAATTCCCTTATAAACTCAGGGATCTCATGTAATTTGGGGCACACTGCATCCTCTCCTCCGAGGAGCTCCAAGCCCAGAATCACCATAACCACTGGGAGGCAGCTGATCGAAATTAGATGGTGCTGACAGACAGATCCGCACAAGGACTACAGACAGCTGCAACTTAAGACAGAGGTTTTGATAGGTCTTCAGAAGCATGAAGAAACAAATTAAAACTTAGTTTACTTTCTAGAGAGATGGAGTTAATTTCTGCTGAATAGATCATTACGTATTTGAGCAAGGATTTGAGTGCATCTTCCTTTTCAGCCATTTCACGGGCTGGAACAAATTGTACTAAATAACATTTTCAAAACCCACGCCTGAACCTGAGCACAAAGGAGAACTTTTGCACCCACTTGTCTAGGTGGTGCATGGCTGCAAGTGTGGTCCAGGCCGGTAATCCAAATTCTCCCACAAGCTAGGGAGTTGGCTCCTTTTCAGAGATTGCAAAGCCCCAATTAAAACAAAAGTGGGTGCTGAGCATCTTTGCAAACCAGATGTCTCAAATAGCCACTTGGCAATAGAAGCACTGCAGCCAGCAGGCTATTGGAAATATTGAAATTTTGGTTTTCTCCTGTCTGCCTCATTTTTCTTCCTTTGTAAAACATTGCTAATAATGCATCCTTATCTCACAGAGGAGAATTCATTAGCTGGCATTTGTAAAGCACTTTGGAAATGCAAAGCCAGTGCATTATTCCTAGTCTTCTGGATGCTTTCCATGTTATTAAAATCAGGATTTCAGAAGGGCTTATCGGGGATCAAAACAGCATCCCAAACTTGAAAGGAAGCAAGACTGTTAAACCATCAACTGTCGCCTCCCCCTCCAGCCAGATGTTAAGCCCTAAAGAACTGAAGTGGCACAAGGAATTACTTTCCCAAGTTCCCCCAGCTGGGCTGACAGGCCTTGATCAATGGTTTTCTCCACAGTGAGTGCTATGCAGATGGTCTACCCAGAGCAAGGTTTCTGTGAAGTACAAAGGGAAGTCAAACACCATTTCTAATTCAGCTTGTAGCATGGCACACTTCCTTTATCCTCTGCCTGAATGCAGTGAATAGGAGAGCAGTGTGGGAAACTGGAAGGGGCTCCAAACTCACACAGTCTGCGGGGCTGTACGACACTCCTGTCCTCAAGCCACATCTGCCTGTGACAGACAGAGGGGGAAAAGAGTGACAGAACGAAAAATCAGATTATAAAAACTTCATGACAGGAAAATAAACCCCAAGTAAAAGGAAAAAAAAGTGAAGGAAGCTGCGCACAGAAATTGTGCCAGACTCAAACCGGGGCCTGCCAAGCAGCAGAGCGCAGGAGGGCTGGGAGGCAAGGACAGGGAAAGGAGCTGCAGGAGCAGAATCTTGCTGGCCCACCAGTAAGGCCAAAGAAAATTGTCTCACTGAAAGTGGCAGAGGTGGTTTCAGCCCACACTAAGGCTTCTGAGCCACGTAGTCTGCTTGCCACTTTAATTCCCCAGCTTTTTTTAATATGTCCCAGGAAACCCAGACCCTTGATACTAGTCAAGCTGCTCATAAGCTTATGCAAACTGTTGCAAACGGATACAGAAGCTCCTCCAATCCTTAATTGCTCTGGCATGTTAATCTGGATTGCTGTTTGCTGTAATTTAAATATGGGGTTTAACACATGACCAGTTTCCTCCTGCCAGCATGGAGATCTTCTGCTGTAGGCGAGGCATTGCCTCACTTCAGCTTTGCCCAGAATAACGTGGGTTTTTTTTCCTAGGACGTCCGTGGAATCACTGGCAGATACCAAGAGACTCTGCTACCAGGTACCACCTGACAGTCAGACTGCCCACACCCCAGGTTGCTCAGCACCTCTGTCTTGCTATTCTTTTCATCAAAGGCTGGCCTGCCCAAATATGACGGCAACCATTGCAGCACATCACCCGTAATGGTACAGCAGGGCACCGATGCCCTAGCTCCACGTCTCAGCTGGTGTCCTTGAGCAAACCTGGAAATACCAAGCTTTGAAACGCCAATGGTGCAGGTCCCACTCAGGCAGCCATCACGGCAGCTTTGCAGTTGGGTTTTTGCACCTCTTTGCTGCACAGTGCTAAGGGAAGAAGATGACTCCTGTGACCACGAGGATATCGTGATACTTTTGTGTGACCCAGATAGAGCTATAGGAGCTGGGCTTGGCTTTTAAGAAAATTAGATCCGATTTTATACCAGCAATACTATGGGGAACCTTTTCTCTTCATTAATACCTCTAAACTATTTTGTGTTGCTTGGATGAAAGGAATGGGAAACAACAGACAAGTTTCTGGTATTGGTATCTGGCAGGTGAAAATTCAGGCTCAAATTTTGCTGACTAGGATTTTGATATATTCCACTGCAGGTGTAGAGGTAATTTGTATTTACACCCATTAACTGGTGATCAGGAAACAGCTCTGGAGGTACAAAAGCTGCAGGCCAAATCGAGCAGTCTGCTTCACCCTTCATGGAGTCCAGAGTTTGTACTGACTTCAGTGAGGACCCAAGTAAGGCCCTTAGGATTGGACCCATTTTATTTTTCACCTCGGGATGGTCTGTAGGACTCAGCACTAATTGAGTCTCCTACATTTTGCTGTCTTTCCCGTTCTCTGTTCGGGAGCATTGCTCCGTCCCTGCTCCCATGCGTTTTAGCTTTCTGAATGACTTACTAACATAAGGCCATGGAAGTTTGTGTACCTCTCGGTTTCCCACACCATTTCTTAACTACATTCATTCCTGCCACAAAGGAAGTGTGCCTGACTACAAACCACATTAGCAATGGTGCTTGCCTCTGCATTGTGTTCAGTGGGAAACCCTGCTCCCCAAAGGCCATCTGGGCAGCACGCATCAGGAGAGAAGCAATGGGAGCAATGAGCATCTCTTGAGGCTTGGGAAAGCAGCAGCATCTTTAAGTCTTCCTAAAGAGCTAACATCTGGCAGAGATTCTGGGGGAAGGCTAATGCTGTATTTCAAACATGTTATCCAGAGTCTTGGCATCCTAATGAGTTTTCTATGCAATACTGTGTATGTTTGGAGCCCTTGCAGAAGGTGTGTAATTCAGAATTCCTTATTCTTAGTGTAAAGTCCACTGACTCTGCTAACTTTAGAATAGGGAGGAATTTTTTGTTACCACTTTCCTTTAGGATTTCCAACAAAAGCAGAAGCAGAGCATCTCTTTTGGGTAATTGAGCATCTAATTTGAGTTACTCTGCCAAGATGGTCAGTAATTTACTATTTTTTCCTCTCACAGACTGTGAAACCAAAGAGAAAATAAAAAGCTATTTTATATATAAGTTTTTATTTTAGATGCTTTAGAATTCATGTGTGACACTGAGTGAGGAAATAGAAATCTCAGTGGATTTACAATCTGGGGGAGATTTTGCTACATTCACCTCACAATAATATGCTGAATATTGTCATTTTTATTACCGCACGTGTTCTAAACATGTGGGGCCTCCAGCCTCTATAATTAAGTGAATTTCTCAAGGCCACAGAAGGTTATTTAGCATTCAGCCCACTCAGTAGCAGGCTTTAGGTCAGTTTGGATCCTAATGGAGAAGAAATTTTGAGCGCTGCCCCCTTGATTGTGCCCAGTGCACAACCTCTACCGCAGTGCAGTCAGGCCAAGACTGGCTCTTACTCCTTTCCATTTGGCTTCAGACTGGCCAAGTGTTGAGCAGCAGAGCTGTTCTGGAATCCCTGCTGGGAAAGCTGGTGCTGTCTTTGCTGGACTATGCTTTTTTTGTAAGGGACCTGAACTCACCTTGCTCTGAAACCAAGTCAGCGGCTGAGTTAAAGGCAGGAAGGCTGAAGGCTTGGGTTACAGCCACAGTGCCTAACCATGTAATTACTCAGCAGCAGGAGAAAAAAAAAAAAGGTGCATCACATCCCAAGTGCGCACAGTAAACAGACATGGAACAGGACTTGATGCTTGGGATCCTGTAAAAAGTCAGGTAGGCATTTTTATCTCATACAATTTATTCCTTCAGGAGGGTGTATGGAAGTTACGTTCTTGGAGCAAGAAAAGAGATCGAGGTTTTCATTCTAACTTGAGCCAAACGGTGTAGTAGTGAATTAAGCAAAATTTCTACCATGGCCAAGGAGAGCAAGGTGGCTCAGGCTAGCATGACTGCTCCCGTGGAGTTAACTTTGTAATCCCCTGGGTGCTGAGTGGAAAAACAAAAGGTCCATGTGTAAAATCCCGCTGTAGAGATCCCAGGTGGAATCAGCAGTGGCAGACGTGAGTGGCAAAGCATTCAGCCTGGCCTGGCTCGGCTGAGGGGCTGCAGCCAGCTCTTTCCTCCCTCCCTCCCATCTTCAGAACCATCCCAGAAACAGGCAGACCAAGTCACTCAAGTCACACATGTGCTCTGCTACAGTTTTGTCATGGAAACTTAATTTGTCCTCCCCCAAAATGAAAGTCCTATGGTGCAGGAATGTGATGATGCACAGATTGCTGAGAAGCAGCCTTAGTTTCTTGTGTACTGTGGGTAATTGCAGGGCAGGCACCTGACGCTTTAAACAGCTTTGTTGGACTAAAACTGGAGTGCCTGTTTATGCGACTTGTGCTGGAAGGGGAAATTATTGCTGTTCCTACGGCTGCTTATTAGTGAGTTGATCTGGAAAACAGAAACTGTCTCCAGCAAAGCTGCTAGTGGACCCTGCTGATCATGGGGTTGGCACATTTCTTCTTCACGCACTTAATTAACGAGCTCAAGAAATGAGTGACTACTCAGGAGTTTCTGTTTCAGGGAATCTCCCCAAGAGGGATGCACAGAGCGAAAGATTGGTTTCAGAGGTGGCATTACATGGGCTCAAAGATAATCCACAAGCTTTGAGGAGAACATGTGAAATGGTGCCACAAAAGCTTTCCCACAACTTGACATAAAAGACTCAGAGCTCAACAGCTGCTGCTCCGTACGAAAAGAAGGAAGCCTATTCAAGAGCAGTACAATAGGGAGGGAAAGGCAGAGCCTGGAAGAGGTCATTTAAGCCTTACCTGGTCTTACAGATAATGAGTTGCGGAATGGGAGAGAGATGTGTCTGTGTGTATGTGTAGTCACATTAAAAGACATGTGTGACCACACACATATATGTTAATATATACGTGAGCACACATACACATATATTAATGTAAACAAAACCAGTATTTACTTACTCCCCTTTTTTTTTTCGGTAAGAGAGCCCCAGGCATAAACCCTAGCGTTACTTGACAGTAATTTATCTGATTATTATTATTCCTGTATTGAATCTTATAGAGGGAGATCCTGACGGTCACAGAGAAAGGTGTTGAACTGATCCAGTCTCCCAGCACATTTGGAGTAAATCGGGGACCGGTTCTAGATGTGTGGTTAATGTTGCCGCCTGCCCGCTTCGGCCTTCTCGTGGTGTAACGGGGCAACGTTGCCGACAGCCTTGCTCTGCACAGGCCAGGGAGCATGTACGGAGGATTCAGAAAACGTTCTGCTGCCTTTTCCTTCTTCCGCTGCTCGTGTGAGGTTGGAGCTCATAAGGGACAGCAGCACTCGCATGGGCAGATAAATGCAGGCAGGTCTGGTTCGGGTCTTCCTACATGAAACTCTGGCTCTGTGTTTATAGCATACAAGTAGCAAGACCGTTAACTCTTCCAGTTGCAGGCATCTACTGAGCAAAGACTGTGCACCTCAGTGTAGAAACTGCCCCGGTGGAGAATGAGGGATCAGGAATTCGGTTTCTAATAATTTTATGGGCTATGTGAATTTCTTCTGCACTCAGTTTTCCTTTGTGCATAGATTAAATGAAAATAACTAGAGTAAGACACATGTTGGGGAGGAAGTAAGAAAGCAGCATGTGAGTCTAAATTGATCCCCAAACACTCCAAGATCCTTCTCCTTGCGGATTTCTCTTGCAGGTATTTGAAAACAGAAACTTAAAGTGCTTGTGACATGGCTTGAGAGTGTTCTGAGGAGGTGTGTAAGGTGCCAAGGGAAGAGAACAAAGATCAAAACAGAAACTGTTTTCAATAACTGTGTGTACTTACAGTTAAGTGTATTTATTTGCAGTAAGCCAAACTGGAAAAGCTGTTTTCTGTTTCACATGGGAAAACTGGTGCCACAGCCACGTGAGGGAGAACAACTGGCTCTGGCTTACTGAGAAAACAAGGTGAGGGGATTTAAAGAAACTCTGCTCTTTAACTCAGAAAGCCAGAACATGCTCGTATGTGCATGCTGAAGCGTGTGCCTGCGTGCGTCCCCGGAGAGGAATGCAGCCCCACGCCGTGGTCTGCCCGCAGCAGTTTATTTCCCGCCACGGGCAGCTGACCTCCTCCTTCCTCCACGCATGTGAACCCAGGGCCGCGTCTGGAATGCTATTGATCTGCGGCATTAGTCAGCAGCCTCTTCCCATTGAAGGCCAGCTCTTTCCCAGCTTCTGACACGTAATTCTGATCCCAGCCTTTCACGCACCACACACTCCCCACCTGCTCATCTGGGAGAAGGTCATTATCCCCGGGCTATTCACTGGCAATGGAGCATGCAAGAATGGCTGCTTCTCTTATTGTGCTGCCTGTCTCCCCGATTGGCTGTGGAGTGTGGGAAACTCCGCCGCGCCAGAGACCCACAGCCTCTCAGAGAGGTTGCACGGTATAAATATCGGGCAGAGCAGCTTCCAGCAACACGCTTCCCCTGGACTTCCACTCGGAGACCTTCCTTCCTTTCTCAGGACAGATGGCTCCCAGCACTGTTTTCATGGAGCCCGACAACCTGCTGACACCAAAGGAGAAAAACAAAGTAAGTTTAGGAACAGTGTCAGGCAGCAGGCTACACAGAGATGGGAAGGGAAAAGCCTCACCGCTAACTGTTCTCTTCCCTTTTTGTGTTACAGCTCAGGAAACCCATTGTAGAAAAGCTGCGCCGTGACCGGATTAACAGCAGCATCGAGCAGCTGAAACTGCTCCTGGAGAAGGAGTTTCAGAGACACCAGCCCAACTCCAAGCTGGAGAAAGCCGACATCCTGGAGATGACCGTCAGCTACCTGAAGCAGCAGAGCCAGCTGCAGATGAAGAGTGAGTATGGAATTTTGTTTCAGTCTTTAGCTTACTGCGAATCCGTGACAGTTTTATGTATCTCTAGCCACGAACAATTGCTCTAAACTATTCTTTTGTCCCCCTCCCTCTTCTCTTCCTGTCTCTAGCTGCAGGATCCTTCCATAAAAGCTCTCAGTTTGACTTCAGAGAGGGCTATTCTAGGTGTTTGCAAGAAGCTTTCCATTTCCTCTCTCTTCATAAAGTCCGAACTGAAACGCAGACCAAACTTTTAAGCCACTTCCAGAAGAGCCCATCGGCTGCTACGGAGGTCGCCTTTTCCCCTGGGAACCCCAGCACCCTGAAGCAAGCATCTCCGAAAGATGCCAGTACTCTCTGGAGGCCCTGGTAGTCAGGGGCATCCTTCCGTGGCGGACCTTTGCCTTTTACAGTCCCGAGGAAGGACCTGACTGCATCTGATAGTCCAGCTCCGATCCTCTCTTCTGTAGGGAATTTTATTTCCCTGTGTATTTTATTTATGTGTGAAAAGAATGGCGTACTTTTGACTTTCATGGGATCCTTTGGCAAAAGTTTGGGTATTCTGTTGAGCGGTGTTGAAGCTGCGTAGGCGCTGGCGGTAACAGCACGCAGCACGCTGCCCCGTCAGGGGGCGAATGTCTCCAAAATGAAGGAGGGTATTTTCGTAAATGTTACAGTTGTGACGGACAAGAGTTGCTGTAGGAGAGATTTCTCTCGGCTTTGCTCTGGCTTGACTAGCGACGCTTGTTTGCTCAGTCACTCCAGAGGATAAATTTATTACCCCTTGGTTCATGCACGCTTGATTAAAATCGGTTTCCCTCTGTTTGCTTATAACTTGTACGGCATCAAAGACGGTTTTTGTTTTGCTTGGGATTTTTCCCCAGTGACCCTTCCATAGTCCTAGTACACAAGGTGTGAAGGATGAACAGAAGCTAGGAAACTATGTGGAATATTTCTACTGTTTTGCTGCTTTTTTCAATTTAGAAAAAGAGTACGTTACTGCTTTATGTTAAAGACAAGGTAGTAGGCAAAAGGCTTCACTGGTCAATGTTATACATTTTGGGTGTAAGGTATGCTTTTTCTTGCATTTTCATTATAATAATGATTTTTGTCTGTATGGAGTGGTTTAATTCATGGTGGATAGTGTTTCTCCCACTACTGGGACAGCCCTAGGGCTTACATGCATACTGTGTATGCGTCTCTGTGTTTGTAGCGAGCAATAAAATGCATTTGTGTGCAACTTCTGTCTGGGTCCTCTCCCTCTGAGGGATACACAGCCACTTGTGCCCCTAAAAAAGACTAATAGGTTGCCTTCCAAAGAAGCGGGATTTTTTGTAAAGCGCAAGGAGCTCACATTCTCGTCGACTGTATATATTCTCACGACTCCCATCACGTGAGTCCCTTGTACCCTGAACCCCAAGAAGTATGCAAGTGCTACTGTCACACAGGTTCTCTCAGCTGAATCATATCGAGCATTTCCTCAGCCACTGCCCCTCCTGTCCACACAAAACCTGGGTAATAAAGCTTTAAAGCTGGCCCTCTGGTCTCCCCATAGGCAGCAGCTGGAATGTGGCTCCTCCTTTCATGTGATTTTTTTCACCTGATGCTGAGAGGAAACAGACTGAGGGGCTGCAGTGCTGTGTATCCTCTGATGCTTTCCCAAAATTTCTTCTCCAAGAGCTCAGCAGGGCAAACAAGCCGTCCTGCAAAGCCTGGGGAGCGAGCTGTACGGCAGTTCTCCTGGCTGCAGGATGCAGCAGTGGTGGTAGAGCTGTGGAGGTCCTGCGGCTGTGTCCAGGTGAGTGCTACCTAGGTAGGGACACAAAACCCGGGCATGACCTCTTCTTGCTGCTGTGCCTGCCTGAAGTAGGGCTCCTCGAGCATCCCTCTCCAGAGCTTGTGGGAAGTGAGCCTCAGCCAGCACCAATTTATACCCCTAGGATGTGTCTCCGGGCCAGGGAAGTTACCTGCAGCTCAGTGTAAATTCCCTTCTTACAATAACAAGCTAATTGTGATAATAAACTAAGTTTGTGCAGGCACAAACTTAGGTGAAAAACATTATCTTTGGATAGGAGAAATATGATAGCTTTGTGATTTACCTACAAAGTTACGGAATGTTTTGGATAGAAATACCTAATGCAGCTACGTCAGCGGGAAATCACATGTTGCTTGCTTACATGTGCTTCATTTGTCTTTGGTTATGACAAGGAATGCTTTGTTCCGCCGTGTTTTATCACTGATTTGCCATATGTATGCTTCTCACTGCAGGAGGGAATGCCGTGTCTCTGGTAGGAGGTACCATTAAGCGACAGAGTCCCTGTACGCCCTTTCACTCTGGAGCTCTTGGCAGTAACTTTGTAAAGCGATAGACGCTGGGGGTTTGAGACGTTCCTATAACGTAAGTGGTAGCAGTAATGATGTTGTTATTGGTATCCAGCAAGTGAATTGGCTTGCCATACACAGAACCTGCTAATTAACCTTCTATAATTATGTAAAACGATTCTCAGAGTAGTTAGAACACTAAGAAGTCCTTACTGCAAAGCATTATTTACATATATACAATTTTTTTTAATATTGCAGTATGAATACAATTTCATGAAGCTAAAGCCCTTGCAAAGTTTATAAACGAAGTTTAAACTTTTTTGTATATTATTTTTAGCCACCAGGGGTCACAGTTACTGTAAAAACACTTTCCCCTTGGATGGTTAAAGCAGAATTTTTGGTTTTTTTCAAGTGTATGCTTTGTGCGATTTTGTTTGCTTCATTTTGATGCTCAGGTATCAGGTGTCAGGCAGTGCTGGAGACTTCATAAAATCTTTTCCACCTCCCAGTTTCTGTGTGTGACATTGCCATTGATTGTATGTGGAGAGAGGAGTGGGGTAACTTGAGGAAGCATAAAAGCAATGTAGAGAGTTTAGTTCTTCCAGTAATACTGGAGTAGAGTTCTTCTAAACTTCAGTTGTCTAACCTGATGCATAAGCTACTTAACCTATTGCTTCTCTCACCAGTATCTGAACTACATTTGTAAGGATGATTTCAGCAATTCCTTGATGCTGTAAAGCTTGGGACTCTGCAGGTCTGTTGCTTCTGTTTACACGTAAAGGTTTTGCCCACACAAAATGTTACTCAGCGTTTTCGTACCAGAGTCCTTTTAAAAAGGCACCACTGATGTGCTACTGACAGCTGCTTGTGTATTCTTTTATTGATGCTTCCTAAAAGTGGAGCTTTAGAAATAAGCAAAGGTAGAAGGAACAAAGAGTTGTCCCTGTCCAATGCCTTCAATATCACTTAAACTGGAGTAATTTCATTTCACTATATGTACTAGGGGATCTTACTTTTAATTCTGGCCACGTTTTCCAAGTGGCTTCTATGGGTAGAATTTAACATTGTGTTAATGGAAGCTCAGTGTTCTGCACAGCACCTTTGTAGCTGGTGGGTGATGGTTTGAAAGAGGAATGTGCAGTCTTCATGTGCTGGTCGCTACTCTCAAAGGGCAGAGAAGCTGCACGCACCTGGTTTGCCTCAGAACCCTAATGCAGGCGGCTTGTTCCTTCTTAAAGCAGTTAAGGTCTTCAGCAAAATCATCAGCCCCAGGCATCAGCTATCTGAATGCAAATCTGGGCGTGTAACTGTGTGACAGTGATAGAACTGATTTCCATTCTCCAGCCAGAAAAAAACCCCACAGGTCACCAGCCTCCATACAGAGAGATCCCCGAGTCGTAGAAATCATACAGCACGCTTCAGGTAGAGAGCACCCTGGGAATGTTCTGTAGGTGCTGTCCCAAAGCAACCACGATCATCCCACGTCCTTTAGGGTTAGGTGGACACTGAACTGAGGCAGATCCAGGATTCCTGACCTGGAATTACAGCTTTGGACTGGAGCCAGCCAGAAGGTTCAGACAGGTATTCTGAAATGGTGGTGGGGACATGGGGAAAAATCCCCACTTGGTCCACAGTTGGGGAGATGAGTCAGGAATGACCTGATTACAGGAATTCTGCTGAGCTAAATACGCACTTCCCAGTCAGCCATGAGCTGCACCTTAAGGAGGATGACCCCTCGGTTTTCCCAGCTGCAGTTAGATCACAGTGGTAGACAGCACTACTGATTTCTTGCCTAAAAAGAACTCTTTTATTATTTTATTGTGCTGTATTGGGGCTGAACGCTGGCCAAAGCCTGAGAGGTTTCTAACAGCAAAAATCCCATTGCAAATAATACCAATAAATTTTGACTTGTGGAACCCATTCCAGGGCAAGGCGAGTCAAGCTGGGACCTTCCTGTAACACAAGCAGCCGCTGTCCTTTCTCAGAGAAGCATGATCTGCTGTGTCAGGTGAAACCTGGAGCAGTAGAACAGGAGTGGTGATGTGTAGGAAACAGAGGCAGTTGCCGTACTGTGAAGTCAGTTCATGTCGAGAGACCACCTGCGATCACTTCACAGCGGAGAAAAGTAAGTAACTCTGTCCCCCAGCCACCAATGCTAGAAACCCCCAAACTCTGTCATTATGAAAAAAGAAGTCTGATGTTTGTATTTCACAACTGTACTTCCCTACTTTTCATGTCTAAAGGAGCTTTCACTTCCTTTCAGCTTGTTTTGTCCATCCCAAATAGCTGTAAAAGTTACCATAAGTATCCAAAAATCAAAGGAAAAGTTGGGCAAACTGCATGCAGGGTGCCCTGTCATCACAAGCCAGGGACAGGGTTGATAACACGGCTGCAGTGTCACTTGTGCTTCGTGTCCCAGACCCTCGGTCACATAAGCTCTGTGCACTGAGCTCGTGCCAGAGCCGGCCATCCCCAACATCTCCAAAGTCAGCGCTGGCGTTACCTCTGACTCGCTGCGTGGGCTTTGGGAAGCCATCCCACCTCGCAGTCGCTGTTAGCCAGCATACACACGCTGATGCAGGAAAGCACCATCGCTACCACCCCGCAATGCCTCCTGCTTACTGCAGCTGCCGTAACTTTTGCAGCCACAGAGAGAAGTAGGCTGGGGAAGGGGGGATTGAGACTAATGCCACAGACAACCCTTCCACCTGCTTGTCAGAATTAATTCCAGCCTCAGCCACTTCCCCATTGCCACTTGCTTCATGTGTACTTGTGGTGTGGTGGGACTGGTGGAATGGGACTGAAAGGAGACAGAGCTCTTCTAGCAGCACTGCAGGTTGGTGCCAGTTGAACTGGCCTCCTGGTGTGCTTGCCCTGAAAAATTTGGGTGTCAGTAGAATTATGAAATGCTAAGTTTGATGCCTCTTAAGCTCAGTGCTTTTGCTATGCAGGCAGGTAACCGACTTTTAACAGACGTGGACTGAAAATACGATCCCTGATGCATTCTAGTCGGGCCGTTTTTAGCTGGCAGACATCCTGGCAGAGGAGTGGATGCACAGCTCCCTTGTCTCGCAAGTCTGCTTGCCTGCTCCGTGAGAGGTTCATTGCAGTTCTGAACTCATCAAAGGCCTTGAGAAAAAGCTCATCTCTTCACACTCTTCTTGTTTCTTGCAGCAGGACACAGCACGCTGCCTACTCATTTCAGAAACTATAGTAAAGTAGCGTGGCTTTTTTTTCTTCAAAAAGAGATGGGGAAACCTGCATTTGTTTAAACTGTTTCCCTGTAGTATTTGAGGAACAGTGACTCACTTCAACATGTTCAATGCTCGTGACAACAGCTGTTTTTTAATACTGTCTGGGCTTTTGGTAATCCAAACATCTGCTGGGAGGTTGACGCTGGCTAGTAGCCAGAACCCAGCTCGCCAGTGGTGCAAAATACGCAAGAGGTGCAGAAACGACTTGAACCCGTTGTAACAGCAGACTTAGGCATTTTGCTTTTAGGTCCAATAATTTATCAGGCATCTGCAACGTTCTTTTTCAGTAGTTGTTCGTTCCCCAGTTGATGGTATGTGCGTTTGTGAACGTGTATTCACAAGCAGCGACGCAAAGGCGCATACGATGGAGGCCGGGTTTTGAGATGTTTCCTTACTTTGGGGCCCAGCTCGCCCCTGCCAAAGCCTCCGCTGGCGAAACCACCTGGGAGAGGCGAACGGCGGG
>NW_009258620.1:336502-339714 GCF_000687185.1 Egretta garzetta | reverse complement strand
GGCCTCGGCCCCAGGCCCCGGCCCAGCTCCGGCCTCGGCCCAGCCCCAGGCCACTGCCCAGCCCCAGGCCCCTTGCTGGCCCCGTGGGCGGGGTCGCTCGTCAGGACCCCCCGCCGTGCGATCCCTGTAAACAAGCTACGAAGTGGAAATCCGTTCTTGTCTTGCCCAAAGGTTTTTGCCCTTGTGGTGGTCATGCAGCTGGACCGTGTGGATGCCTTGGACTGTGGGCCGGGAGAGTATCCCGTGGGTGCTGAGTGCTGCCCGATGTGTGCTGCTGGTAGGTACCTGTGGGCCGCTGGCTCACCATCTCCGCTGCGGAGGAAGGCGCCCTTCCTCATCCCGCACGGCCGTGGGCTCACCTGCCTGCTCCGCTCAGCCAGCTCTGCCTGCTGCACCCTGGCAAGAGCCTTGCAACTCGCGGTTGTGAGCTTGACGCCAGAATGTCCGCTTCCAGCCTGCGTTCCTGCCTCACTGTCACCACCACAAGGCCTCGTCCCTTTGTTTGGAGCCTTCGGCGTGGAGGCCGCGATTGCCAGAGCCTCTCTGCTGTGGTGGTTTCACCGTTTCCAAGGACTTTCATTTTGGATCCTGGTTTCTGTTTTAGGATTATCTCTGCAGCTGCTGTTAGGATATTTCTGAGGTCCTTGTAGTTTATTTATAATAATTACGTGTGGTTTAATGCCAGTGTCAGACCTGGCCATGTAAGCTTTCCTAATGGGGCCACTTGTTGGGGGGGGTTGTTTCTGGTTTTTAGGACTTCGGGTTTTCAAGCATTGCACTGCAGATTCCAGCACGACGTGCGTACCTTGTGTTGAGGATACATATACAGATCATCCCAATGGTTTAGAACACTGCAGGAAGTGTAAACTCTGTGATAAAGGTAAGATAAAGCTGAAGAACCAGTTTAAATGGATTTTTCGTGGCTTTTGTGGATACATTCTTCTTTCTTGCCTCATTCGCTTGATGAATTGGTTAGAGTGTGAAGAGCAGAGAGGCTTGTGTCACTGTGCAGACCTTGGAATGCTATCTGCTGGGTGATGGAAGGGAAAAACTGGCATAGATCTTCAGCTGGCACCAGTGCAAGTTTGATCTGCAGCCTCTCTTAACATGTCTTGCAGAGGTGATCAGCTCCAATGTGGGTGCGCTCTGCAGTGGAGCGGGGGATTGCGGCGCACAGGGAGGTTTGCTGAGCCAGGGAAACCCCAGGGGAGCACAGAGGCCCGCCAGGAGCTGGCAGCTCTCACCAGAGCAGCTGACGAGGTGTGGGCTGGGCCAGGAGTAATGGCGGCCACCCCACTCCCACAAAATCAGCCCCAGGGAGCGCAAAGTGACCAGGAGCGCTGCAAGCAGGACAGGCAAACAAGGCATGGCATGGCAGTTCACGCGGAATGGCGTGCAGGGAGGGCACCTCTTCCAAGGAGGGGCATTCCACCAACCGGCAAGTGCTCAAGCCACACCACCCAGGTTGCAGAAGGCAAAGACAGGGACTGGGGAGAATGAAGAATCGCCCACTATAGGAGAAGATCAGGTTCAAGACCATCTGAGCAACCTGAAGGTGCACAAGTCCATGTGACCTGATGAGATGCATTCACAGGTCCTGAGGGAACTGGTGGTTGAAGTTGCTAAGCCACTATCCATCGTATTTCAGAAGTCGTGGCAGTCTGGTTCGAAGTTACCGCTGGGTGGAAAAGGGGAAACATAACCCCCATTTTTAAAAAGGAAAGAAAGGAAGACCTGCAGAACTACAGGTCAGTCAGTCTCACCTCTGTGCCCGGCAAGACCATGGAGCAGATCTCCTGGAGACTATGCCAAGGCACATGGAAAATAAGGAGGTGATTGGTGACAGCCAACATGGTTTCACTAAGGGCAAATTGTGCCTGACAAATTTGGTGGCCGCCTACGACGGAGTTACAGTGTTGGTGGGGAAGGGAAGAGCAACTGATGTCATCTACCTGGACTTGTGCAAAGCGTTTGACACTGTCGCGCATGACATCCTTGTCTGTAGATTGGAGAGACATGGATTTGATGGATGGACCACTCGGTGGATAAGGAATTGGCTGGATGGTTGCGCTCAAAGAGTTACAATCAACATCTCGATGTCCAAGTGGAGACCAGTGATGAGTGGCATTCCTCAGGGGTCAGTATTGGGACTGGCACTGTTTAATATCTTTGCTGGCAACAAACCAGCGACTCAACCCCATGGGCAGTGGGGTTGAGTGCACCCTCAGCAAGTTTGCTGATGACACCAAGCTGTGTGGTGCGGTTGACATGTTGGAGGGAAGGGATACCATCTGGAGGGACCTGGACAGGTTTGAGACATGGGCCCCTGCGAAACTTAGGAAATTCAACAAGGCGAAGTGTGAGGTCCTGCACATGGGTCAGGGCAATCCCAAGCACAAATACAGGCTGGGTGAAGGATGGATTGAGAGCAGCCCTGAGGAGAAGGACTTGGGGGTGTTGGTTGAGAAGTGCAACATGACCTGTCAATGTGGGCTTGCAGTCCAGAAAGCCAACTGTATCCTGGGCTGCATCAAAAAGCAGTGTGGCCAGCGTCGAGGGAGGGGATTCTGCCCCTCTAGTCCTCTCTCGTGAGACCCTACCTGGACCCCTACATCCAGCTCTGGGGCTTCCAACATATGAAGGACACAGACCTGTTGGAGCAAGTCCAGAGGTGGGCCACAAAGATGATCAGAAGGCTGGAGACGCTTTCCTGTGAAGGCAAGCTGAGAGAGTTGGGGTTGTTCATCCCAGAGAAGAGAAGGCTCGGGGCAGACCTTATCACAGCCTTCCAGCACCTAAAAGGGCCTACAGGAAAGCTGGAGAGGGACTTTCTGCAAGGGCTTGTAGTGATGGGACAAGGTCTAATGGCTTTAAACTGAAAGAGGGTAGGTGTAGCTTAGATGGAAGGAAGAAATTCTTCACTCTGAGGGTGGTGAGGCACTGGCACAGGTTGCCCAGAGAAGCTGTGGATGTCCCATCCCTGGAAGTGTTCAAGGCCAGGTTGGATGGAGCTTTGACCAACCTGGTCTGGTGGAAGGTGTCCTTGCCCGTGGGGCTTGGAATTGGAGGATCTTTTAAGGTCCCTTCCAACCCAAACCATTCTATGATTCTATGATTTAAAAGCTTCTTCAGATTGCAGCATGGTGCCTAAAGATCTGTCTTGGAATACTTGGAATTTCAGGCCTGAAGGAGCTTCTGGTGGAGCTGCTTCT
>NW_009258620.1:324692-336432 GCF_000687185.1 Egretta garzetta | reverse complement strand
AGCAGGACAGCTAATTTAAAAACATCTGAGTTGGGAGAATTTTGCTTTTGCCATGCAAGTCATTTAGGACAGATATAATGTGACCCAAGATGCTGTGTCTGTGAGGAACTGGGCTCTCTTTGTACATCCCAATAGGAGTCATCTTCAGTATTCCTGTTAGTTCTGGTGCTCTTCACCAGTGCATCAAGGCAAGGCTAAATGTTGACTTTTGCTTTTGTATCTGTTGACATTTCCCATGTAAATACTGTGGCTGTGCGTGTAAATTTCTCTTAGGAGCCAACCTAGTGCCAGAAGTAGCGTGTACCTACACGAAGAACACTGTGTGTGGCTGCCTGCCGGGGTATTTCTGCAGTCATTTGGGGGCTGAAGACTGTGAACTTTGTCAACCCTACACTGTCTGCTTTCCTGGCACTATGGTAAAAGAAAGGGGTAAGCCAACATCCAACATAGCGTCAATATCACCAACCTTTCTTACAGGGAATGCCTTTGGAGTGTGATTTTGAGGAGGCTGGCAGTTCATCCAGAAAACAAATAGTGAAGGATCAATGTGAATGGATAGGGCCAGCGCATACTGGTATGATGTATAGCGGTCCACTGCGCTGACTGTAATTGTCAGAGCACCAGTGCGCAGCTGAAAGCTTGCAGAATCCATGTAAGTCCTAGGTGCTGAGGTAGTTGATGTGGCCAAGAATGCTTTTTTCCCCCTGTCTGCAGAGACAGAAGTGTGTGAGCGTTTGTCCGTAGTGAAGAGTCTCTGCAGTGATCACTTGGTCATTTACAAAGACGATGCGGAAGTGAAGCTCTCCTTAGCCATAGGTGCAGATAGAAATCCTGTTGTCTTCTCCCTTGTAGGCACAAAGACCACTGACAATGTGTGTGAAGCCTGTCCTCCTGGAACCTCCTCAACAACCAACATGTCCTACAGCTGTACACCGTGGCCTGGGTAAGCAGCTCTTAGTCTTTATGGGCACAGGACTGTTCTCATTAACTCTTGGGTCTGGATTTTGCTGTCTTCGAAACAGCAGTCTCCTGCTTCCAGTAAGGCACCAAGTGTGGAATCCTGTTCTTATGTCCCACTTTTTCTTGGGAACAGCTTAACTTCTCTCCTTATAAACTCATTAACATGACAGATTTAGCCTTCAGCCTCGTCATAACTTGTCACTGCACAGGAGACTCCCGGACAGCTCTAACAGAGCTGGATCTGGACACATGAAGAGCAGTGCGCTCCTCTGGGTACCTGGGTTTCAGCTGACACATCCCTTAGCTGTAGTAGAACAGGTGAGAGTTTGCTTCTGAGGAGAATCAATTTGCGTTTATGAGCATTAAAACAAAGAGATAAAAGTCAGCTTCTTGGATTACCCGCCAAGTCAGAAAGACCTTTGTGAATGCTCCTGGATGTGGAGGTGCAATGTTAAAAACAGTGCAGCACTTCCACTGCAAGGTTCTAAGAACATAATTATTCTTGTCTCACATCAGACGTAAGGAGAACGGCCTGGTACAAGAAGAGGACGGGAATACTTCCTCACATTCCTCTGTTACAGCAGCTGTCGTTTCTATTGTCGTGCTAATTGTTGCAGCTGGCTTTATACTATTTATCTGGCAAAGGAGGAAGAGGAAAAATTACATGCCACGTAAGTATGAACGGCATGTGTTTAAAGGGGTGGTTTTGTAATAGTGTTCTGAGGAGCGGTCTTCACTTCACTGGATGTTGAGCTGACACCTTAAGAGCCAGCTAGAGGTGAACTGCAAGGCAATTCCTACATTTCCGTGTGCCGTGGTTAACCTGCTGTAATGATGCCTCCCTGAGGGGGTGTGCCTATGCAGGCTCACTGCTCAACCACTCCTACAGACACGTACGAACAAGGTAACATGATAGAAAAATGCATTACTATAAAGTTGGCCTTACTGCATTTTGATGGGTCTGTCTCATTTTCTTTGCAGCGGTGCAGGAATCAGGGGTGAGTATCCCTCTGTCTCTTTTCTTTTTTTTTTTTTTCAGTAGTAAGTTGGAATCTGAGGTAGTTTTTTGTTAAGTGTTTGTATGTGTGATGTGTTTGACGGGCTCAGTGTGTGCTGGAGCAGCTTGTGGATACTGGGAGTGTCTGTGAGTTCCAGAATCCCCAAGACTATGCAGTATAAATTCATTTTATGTGATATTCGTTAGGAGCCTTGGGATCTAGTCCCAAGGCCATTGTTATCCCCTGACATTGTCTAAGAATGAATATTTAAGGGGATTTAGGAGATGGACTCCTACTAAACAATACAAGTCTGTCTTAATGTAACGGTGTTTATCCCTCCATCCTACAGTATTATCTATCCTCTAAAAGTCCCTGTTAGTGATCTGCAAGATCTAATATCTGTGCAGACAGTGATGTGTTTCATAGGAAAAACACTGAATGGACTGTGTAATTTGCACTTCTGATCTGAGAGGGGGCCTACAGTGACTCTTGGTCTTAAGGAAGAAGCAGAAGTCTAGTTGTTAGCAGTGAAAATAGCAGGCACTTGCTAATAAAAGCTGACTCTTCATACTCTCTGTTTTCCTTTGACATGTTTTAAAGAATGGACAGCAGGGTCAGGCTTTGATAGTAACCACGGAGAATGGGGATCAAACAACTGTTCCTGTGCAGGAAACCGGTGCCAGTCCTGAAGGAACCAGGCCTGAATAGCCATCTTGGTTTGAACTATTGTAGACAATGGAGATGGTATAAAAAACAAAACAAAAAAAACCACACACCAACCAGAAAAAAACAACCCTCAAAACACCCCAACCAAAGAAGTCCAACCTTTTTTCCAAATATTCATGGACAAAAAAGACAGCTTGAAAACGAAAAGGAGGATCTGCAGTGGATTTAAAGAAATAGCCAAGTGGTGCCCTCTGAAGCATCGAAGTTTGGAACAGCTGAGTAATCAAGGGATTGGTCAGCACCGTCACAGGTTGTACAGCTCTGTCATTTTACATTCCCGCGCTGTGGAGCAGCTTGTGTGTGCTGTAGCATGTCGTGCGCGCTGTGCTTCTTTCTTACTTATGAACTTGGTATATATGTAACATATGTTTGGTAGTGGGAAAAAATGGCTTTCTCTTATTTTAAAGATTCCACATAACGAAACCCTAACACATTTTTTAAATGCATTTTGTAAAAATTTTTCCTTTTTAGAACTAAGGAAAATACTATAGGTGATGCACAGCAAGAAATATGTAGCTTTTAGTAACATCACAAATGACACACGCACAACTACTGTCCTTGCAAGTCACCTCTGCTGCTCTGATCTGTGATCATGTGCTGCAACAAAGAAAGTTGGGGTACTGTGTCTAGAAATAAAGTGCTTACTAAGGACATTCTCTCTGTAAAACTTTCCTGTTACCTGAAGAGGTGAAAACACTGAGTGGCTTGGCTGTTGGAGTTATCTTGAGGAAAAGTGTTACTCGTAAGAGCATCATGGTGGGCCCGTTTTTTTTGAGGAAGGATTTGGTGAGGATAGCATCGCTTTATCTGTCATCTGAGCCTGAGGTGAAGAATTGGATATAAAATGCCATACAGAAGATGGGAAGAGGCATGGAGAAGATATGTGATGGGTGCAGAGGGACACCTGGGAGGAGGTACTGGGGCTGATGGAATGAGCCGATACTGAGACGTACTGTGAAAGCATCAGAGTGTGAGAAGCTTGTGTCACACGGGGTGCGGAGGGAACTGCTAGTGGCCCTGGAGAGGGGCTGACGTGGGAGATGTCTTTGCATTTCCATTTTGAATGTCTCTGAAGAAGAGCGGAGGAGTGGAAGGGAGAACAGCTCGCACTAATTGGTACGGTTGCCTCTGTATTTGCTGCGTTAATGCAGTCCCTCTGAATCCATCTTCACCCGGGCCGTGGCTCTAGAGGCCACTGCTCCTTGACCAGCAAATTCCCACTCCTCTTCCCCACATGACTCTGGGGAATGGCAGAAGATGGGACAGGTTATCTTTTTGCTTAGTCTATCATATGATGATAGGCAACTTCTTTTTTTTTTTTTTTATTTTAAACTATATTAGTTTGTTCAGCAGAACTAATTCTGTATTTTTTCTGCAAAATAAGCTGGCATTTCAGAAACTTAAAATTGTGTTTTATAAGAAGGTTACAGGTAGCTCTGCCAAAGTACGGTCTTCTGTAAAATCAAGCTGCTTCTGTAAAATCAGCTAAACCTTAAAGGGCTTAGATGGTGCTTTAAAATGCCTTTTAAAATCCCTGCTGTGTACATGCAAATCTGTCCATAAAGAAATACCTTCTGTTCTAAGAATAAAAATGTGATTTATTTTTTTTTTTTAGTGGTTTCTTAAAAGTCCTAATAAAAGTTGTGCTTATGAAAACCTTTGCAGTAATCGTGGAAGGGCAAACTGTCTACAATTTCTTTTACTCCCAGCTATTTTGATATAAAAAAAGGATGCCCACAGTATTTACAATCCCAATGTCAAAGTTCTGAAAGGATCTGAAACTAAAAGAGGTAACTGCCGTTGTTGGTTCTTGGTGTCTGCCGAGAGTCACACGAGTAGAACTTAACAGGCCCTGACTTTATTGCAGTTTTAGAATCAGTTTTACTTTTGGCAGTCAAATATGTGACGAGTCAGTCAGGCCGTTCCAACGTATCGCTGCAAGTATCGGCAGCACTTGGCAAGCGCGGTGCTATTCTTTGTGTTTGCCTGTTTTGTGGCTGGTCTGATACACCACCGTGAACAGGAAAGAGATGCATTGGGCAAACACTCCCCCCCCCGCCCCCCAACCTTTTTTCTGTAGATTAGTTCTTCGGTAGCTGGTTAGTGTTTCATGGAGTTGGATGTTTTCCAACAGTTGGCTGACTCTAGAGTTTGCTAATTGTTAACCACTGCTTGTTCCTCTGCAGTACTTGTGTATGGAGTTTAGTAAGAAGCTTTCCTGAACAAAGTTTTGAGATTAAACCAAAGCCCCACATGGAGAGAGTTCAGAGAACAGTGGCAAGGAACCCTCAGCTGTCTCTGCTGCATGCTAACCCTGGGGTAAGTTCTGGCTTTTTCTTACCTTCTGATGACTAATCTTACTGTCGAAGGCCTCCTCTGGTAGTGGTAACGCCCTGCTTCTGCACCTGCGCTACTGCTGCGTCTGGCTTTGAACAGACTTCAGTCTTTCAACTTTGCAACTCTCAGTTCTTTTAGCTTACAGTTAGCAGGGGTTACTGGGTACTTTGCTGGTTGACGTGTACGGTGTTTTCTTCCAAAAACGCAAATGGTGCAATCCATTACCCGGCAGTAACATTTCTGACAGGGTGCCTGGCCCTTTTTGGTGGGCGTAGAGCTTGCATTCAATATTGTGGTAGTCAAGTTTGGAAGATTTCATTGCTGTTTGTCTCTGCATAATCCAGATCTGTTAATTCTCACCTTGAGTTAATTAGAGTTCATCAAGCACTTTATAATCCTCAGTGAGCAGGTGCTAGGCACATGCAGACCTTTTATAGGTGCTGCAAGCGTGCCGACAGGCAGCTGCCGGACCACGGGCTGTCTGGTTGCTTGTAGTCTGTGTGATTTTTAAATTATGATATTGGCATGCTCTGGATCTTAAGTTATTCAGTATTACTTTTTTACGGAGATGAACTTTTAATTAAACCACCACAAAAGCAGATGAAGATCTTAAGAAGGGACAGGAGTTAAATACTGCTGCTGTTCAGTGTTGTCGTTTGGAGGAGGGATTTACTGTAGTGGTTAGGCAGCAATTGCGCCAAAGATGGTTTTGCAAAGAAATATCTGTCCTCCAGCCCCATAATTAATAGATAATCAGGAGCTAGAGATGCATATCTAAAACAGCACAGACACTTTGCTGTTCCATTACTCCTGAGACTTGTAGGAACCCATGATTAGAATTCTGGGGCCAGCACCACAAAGAACATTCCAGCTTGTATTTCCTCTTGACTTGAGAAACCAGGTTAGTCCTGCTAACCGTTGGAGAGACCCTTTAAAAGCTACTGTCAGGCAGTTGGGCCTGGTTGGGAACTCTTGGGTTCTACGACTTCAGCTGCAGTTGGAAGAAGGTGCTGTAGGTAAGCTGGGAGCTTTGCACGATGAGGTGCCCTCCAGGGGTCCCTTCCAACCCAAAACATTCTATGATTCTGTGAGGTAGAGATGGGATGCAGCAAAAGACTGCAGGATCAGCAATCTACCAGCTAAAAAACACAGCTTTTCTGTGTGCCTGGCTTAGCAGCAGTGTGTTTCGTGTCTACAGCAAGTGAGTGATGGAGTCTGAAAAAACTTGCTAATGTTTACATGTGTCTTTTGCTCTGTTTTAGACGTTGGAGCCTGATTTGTCACCAGGTGGCAGCACGGGAGAAGGAAAGACTTCTCTCACTCTGGAAAACCTGAATCTTTATTCTTTTCCTAAGTATATAATAAAACTTCTCTGACGCTTAATTGCTTATGAGTCCAAAGTGGAATCAAATCTGCAGCAAAACACCTCTGGGTACAGAATTTTCCACTAGGCTAAAGTATTTTTTGCAGGGTCTGCTAATTTCTGTCTGGTTACGTGTATTTGTCTGCTATCTTACTTACTGATGAAGGAGCTCTGTTGTGTCTGGGGGTGAGGAGTGTTAGAGAGGGCTAAAATGGAGGCTGTTCACCAGGGCCTCTGGCTGAGACACACGAACATAGGTTCTACATAACTTAGCCTGGAAGCAACTGTAAATGACAAGCTGTGTGCCTGTGTCCGTCTTTCTGTCGGACAGACTGTGTTGGTTTGGGTAGGGCAGTATCTGTGTGGAGAAGACTTCATGTCTGAAAGCTCTGCAGGTTATGAATATGCATCTTGTACCTTCCAGGAGCGCATAAGCCCTGTTTCAGTAGCAAAAGCTCTGGATTATTGGGAATTCCTTTAAAAAATATGACAGACCTTGTTTTGGGGCCAAGCAGTTTCATTCTTACCTAACACTGAACGCATTATTTACTTGTGCAGGTGGAGAAAAAGATGGTCTTCTACAGGGCTCCCTAGGTGACTCTTACTTTGAAAAGAACTGAAAAGTCATCGCAACCACTGCAGGAAGCATGAAGCCTGAGGTCAGGGCAGGTGTGGCTTGTAGCTGAAATGGCTGTCCTGATTTGAAATGGGGAAACTTCACCTGATCATGGGATGAATGATGAATTGCGTCTTAGGAGCACACCAGATGACCCCCCTGCTACCAACACTGGCTCTCAAACATAGGATGCCCGTAAAGCTGGGTTCTGCCACTGGTGTTCACAAACTGAGCGCGTAGCTGCTGCCACCAGCAACAGAATGGTCAGATGCCAGACGGTCCAGCAGCATGGACAGGCGGGTGATGGATTGTACCACGCGATCCTTACAAGTAGTGCTGGAAAATTTTACTTGGCAGACTGGAGGTTTTTGAAACTCCATCTGGTCAAGACCTGGATTTTCCTGGAAAGGTATTGCCAGCTCTGCCCTGAACTTTGAATTGGCGGTTGTGTTAAACTTTGATGGAAGAGAAGGTTACGGGTGGCACGGGTGTCAGACAGAAACCGAGTGCCACGTGGTGAACTCGGCGCACAGTAACAGACCCTGCTTAACAAGCCACGATCTTAATTTGAAAGTCCTGGGCATTTATCTCTTTGTAGATGTTCACTTGCTGAGAGGTTAAGGTCAGTGAAACTCTGCCGCCGCCCCGGCCCTCAACTGGAATCATTTCTTACTCGTGGTGGTGCATCTCCTCATCTTCTGTGACCCTTGTGCTTAGGCTTTGAGCCTCTCTCTTGCCTCTATTCTTGTTTCACCAAGGTCGCTGGCAGGTAGGGTGGTGTGGGGGGCTGTACCTGGAGAGGGGAGGTGTGAATGCAGTAGGGGTAGAAGAGAAGGACGTGTGTGGGACTGTAGAGGGAGGTTGTAGCTTATGCACTTGGGTTGTGCTGGCACAGACACAGCGACAGATGGAAAGAGTCTTCTGCAGGTGGGAGGCGTAATAAACTTACATGAAAAAATAAAGTCACTTCCATGTGCTGTAATAATAACTTGGAATAAAACCTCCCAGGCACATTTTAATTATCCCTTTAGCAGTTGCATGTGCCAGAACTTCTAATGGCACATCTCCAGCGCTTAATGATTTTGCAGAGTAATTAAGTTGTCAGCCATATGAACCTCCTCCACCTGACCTCTGCACGCTGTGTGCTGTTTCCCTTCCTTGGCATATATGTCCTGTTGGCACTCCCCTGAGTCCCCTCACGCCAGGCAGTGCCTGCCTAGCAATCCAGTATCAGCTTCGTGGTCCTTCTGCTGAGATCTAAGAGGACAACTATAAAAGAATGCAATTCTCAAGGCCAAAGCTGTCCTATGAATATGGTAACAAAGGACAGTAACGTGTACTTTTAGAGAAGGATTAGGTGCAAACCTGACAGCCCTAGCACCATTTCTGTTATCTGTAGAGTACGTGCAGAGTTAATGTTACTGTGATACTTGTAGCATACTTGCTATAGTCCAATTAAAACAGCTAATAGCACTGTATTACTGGTGACAACTTGGGCTGACTCTTCTTCCATACTCTCATGCTTTTGTCCTTGTGCCTCTCTCGTGAGCAGGGGACCTTCCCAGCGTGTTGGGAACGTACCGGGCTTCATACCCTGCTCCCCAACCGTAATTCTGTGTTTGTTAGAGTGCAACGAAGAGGTCTATATCTGGTGACAAAAACCAGGAGCATGAAATACCTAAGCGAAAATGAAGCTGGCAAGGACTGGCTTTGTTCTAGGATTCCCTATTTGCAGTAAAAGTGCCTTTTTGATCGATAGTCTTGTATGATAGCTGGACCACTGCAAACATGAGTAAGTGTTATGTGTAAAAGATGCTCTGCCAGATTCTATCCTTGAATTTGTGATACTGTTCATATTGGCAATCAATAGTTTGTGTTACTGCTTTTTTTTTTCCCCTTCCAGATATATATTGTCTCTTGGATTTTACATTAAAAATTTCCTCCTCAAATTCGCTTCTTTTTTCTGATACTCTGCTATCTAATTTTTATGTCCCTGAAGAAGAATTCCAATTGTAGTTTATCCTGAGGTGCTGTTACTGGCGACTTAGAAGTTAAACCATTGAACAGCGTAGTATTTAAAATGTTACGCTTTTCTTAATAACCCTAGAATAAAACCATGTTCACAAACTACCTGAACTTGTTATGAAATCCGTGAGCGTCAGGCTAATCTAGACCTAACTCTTAGGGTGAATCTGAGCGGAAGCTGGTGAAAGGACTTACATGTTCACAGCGTAGCAGGGCTCCCCTGAGGCATCCCGGGGTAACTCCTATTTCTCGGAACAAGGTGAAAAAATAGGTGTCTATTGCTATGGCACGTAGGGGGCGAATATGAACGTTTCTTGGCGAGGCTGTTCACTGTACACACCTGGCTTCTAAGGGCGTGCGAGGACGGAGGAAAGGCAGGCACTTTGGCCAACGTTGCTTACTGGAAGTGTCACATGAAAACATCAGCTACCCAAGGGAGAAAGCTTTTGTTACCTGGCTGGGGAGTTCAGCTTTACTGTGTGCACGCAATCTGGCATGGAGGATCTGAGTAAGTGAAGATGGACGAGATGCAGTTAGATACGGTTTCTTTTGCCTGCCACCATACACCAATAATTAAATAACAAAAGCTGATTTATCGGAGCACTTGTCTGTCTTGTCACCAGTCATTTAATGTTAAAACAAATGAAAATCCTTCCAGTAGGAAACAGTGGTCATATGATCATTCTGGGAGCATCAGTTCTGGATGTGATGAGAGAGGTGAACCTCGCTTAATGGCCAGAACAAGGCTTGGACAGCATTCCATGCTAAGGAGGGCTGCAGATCACGTCAGTTTTTATACAGCTAAAGAGCAATTTAGAAAAGTAAAGTCCCTAGCCTATTGTGTGTATAACCACTCCAGGAGCAAACACAAACCTAGTCGGTGTGACAGTCAGTTTTAGCAAGGCATGGGACATGAGCATTTGGTTAATTCAAGAGCAAAAACTCTTTTTAAAAAGTGAATAAAAACCAGAATACAACGTAATTAGGCTTGTCGTCTTCATCCAGTTGCGAACATCTTAAAGCACTGTTGTTACATAGAACTTGGGCTCCGTAATTCTCACCAGATCACTGCTACATTGGCCTCTTACCTCTCCAGTGACGGTGGGCAGAAAATAATACAATTGACACAAAGCCTTTTGGGACATCGGAATCCGCTGCTGCATCTGTAATCTTAACAACAGGGTTCTAGACTTGGATGGAGCCAAAAGCTCATGGTTAGGCCTAGTCTGAGTTGAACCTTGGTTAATGTCTAAATCAGTTTCTGTCCATCTGTGGTTTAGAGTCCGTGTATCACCTAACTAGCTTTAATGTCTGCCCTCTTTGTTCGTCTTTAAGTTGCACAGATGATTTGCTGTGGTATTATATGAAATTGCTTCTGTTGTGGTTTAGTAGAATTTTTAAGTCTGACTTAAAAGGTTTTGGTGTTCAGTATCAGAGAGATCTGGAACTAACCAAAATGGATAAGCATTAAGTATAGTAATGCCACTGTGAACTGGGGGGGGGGAGGGGGGGGGGGTTGTATTCTAAACTAATCCAGCTCTGAGGTAAAGAACCAGAACACACAGTACCTTGTCCAGCTAACGGGGAATAAACATCTCGTTACGTGTCTCAGTCAAACCAAAAGTTTTAACATCTGAAGCTCTTCAAACTCTATGGGGGCATGAGCAGGACACACGGTCCAGGTTCTGTACCTCCAGGTTTCCTTTAAGAGCTTTTAAGTCGCTTAAAGGGGAGCTTAATCCCCGTGTAGAATATTGTAACTTTTTTTTTTCCCCCCCCCAAGGGCTCTCAGAGCTTGTTAATGCAACCTCCTGGTCACCATTTTTTGCTGTTGTTTTTTTAGTGTGGGTCAATCCTAAAGTTTTCAGGCACTTACATATGCGAATCCAACAATTCCCATCTGAAAAAAAAATCTTTTCCACCCACTTAATCTGCCCTGAATCAGGATCTGTGTTAGAATTCAGGTGGTCGAGGGCAGTCCTCCTCCGGTAACAGCCGTAGCTGAAATAAACACAAACCCACCGTGTAATTCAGGTTGCGTTCCCTCGAAGAGGTCTGTATGTATCCTCTTCGGAGGCGCAGCGTGGAAAAGAGTTAGGTGTGAACCACTTTTTCTATTACTGTTAAGTCCGTTGAAAGCCAAACTCTGTGCTTTGTGTAATACCTGTTTGCAGTAGGCGACTCTGCTGGTGGGTGCTGAGCAGTCTGCTCTGTCTTTTGAGGAGAGATTAAATGAATGAACTTGCAGCTAAACCCTCTTACGACTTGTGCTCCCTTCTGTACTTAACTCCCAGACTTTGAAGGGTGTAGAAGAGTGGTTAATCCCTGAGGTAGCACTGATTCTCTGAGAAAGTCACCTTCCAAGATTACTTTTAAGACAGAAATAAAATGTAATCGAGCTACGTATTCCCAGCGGCAGTGAAAGCTGCGATTTGCTTGTAGACTGATTCCACTTCAGCAGGTAAAATTCATGCAGGAATCGGGAAGGTTTCAGTGATTTTAGCCAGCTGTTCTTGCCAAATGGCCAGAATGATTCCGGGAGTCATCTCTTACGGCAAAGCTGCTTCTGCTAAGTGATTTAATTTCCTTCCCTGTTGTTTAGAGAATCAAACCCTTTGCTAGTGGTGCGCTAACAGAATCTGTGACGCAAGCGAATAGTGGGATTTGGCACTTGGTAAGCTAAGCGCTGGGAGTTGCTATCTTGCTTTCCAGTGA
>NW_009258620.1:259627-324664 GCF_000687185.1 Egretta garzetta | reverse complement strand
TGTTGGCAGTTTAAAATATTATCGTTATATTAGAATGCTTACTGAGGAAAGCCACCCAAAACTCTCTATAGGAAAAAGCTTGCTGAATTGGCTACTGTGATTTATTTTTTTTAATTAAAAATTAATACTTGTTACATTTTCAAATGTAAATACTGAAAAATAGCCTATGGCAAAATGAAAAGGCACAGGATTAAAAACAGCTTAATTGTTTCCATGGATACATGTTCACCATTTGGCAAGAAGTATTTTACACACTTTCTACAAGAATAAGCAGCATTTTAAATATATCTCTGAAGGGAGGGACCCTGTAATTTTAACCAAAACAACAGAATTTGTACTCCTAAAAATGGGATCTTTCTATCGAGCAATACCTTGCTGTAAGGTCACGGTACAGTTGTTCTTTGGAGCAGAGGAACTCAAGTGCAGTAGGAGAGTGCAGCTTTGCATTAAGTTAGCAGCCAACAGGCATCTTAACATACAGCTCACTTGGTAACAGATCAAGACAAATAGCAATCTCTTACAACAAAGCAGTAATCAAAGTGCAAGTATACAGACAGCACGAGAGTTTAAACTAGCTCTAACCTGAATTTGGGAGGAATGCACCAGAAACTGAATCAGAATACTGGAAACCAGTTCAGTGAAACGTCTCAAACAGGTTTGCCGAGTCTCAGAAGGCGTAGTCGTAAGACATATTAAAATTATTGTTCCTTTCTGAAAAATAGATATATAGTTGTATGTTGTTTTTCTGTTTTTATTTATTATTTAAGAATTAGTCTTTGTAACCCTGATGCGGTATCTTAGTAACAGTCAGGATGTCATTCGAAACAGTCGTTTCTGTTCTGGAACATGCTGTGGCTTTCAGCGCAGCCCACCGGTCACTGAGATACCTGTGTACTCCTCAGTGGGACTGGAGGAGCTCCAGTGCTGTAGTTCCCGCGATTCTCACTACAGTAGCTGCACCACTGGCCTTGGCTGTGACTGAGCGGGAGAACGGCAGGCACATCGTTGGCAAGAACTGTTCGTTGTGTCACCGGAGCACGTGTCGTTCTCACCGGTGCTCTTTTTGGTTACCACACTCTGCATTTCTCCGCAGGATGCATGGCTGTGCCTTTTTTACAGTGGAACACCTCTGAGAAGGCTTCGAAGTTCTGCAAAGAGCCCATCACCCTGAACAAAGAGAAGGAACTTATTTACAGGGATACAGCGCGTGGAGATTGTTGCTCTGGAAAACAGCAAGCCATCTCCGTGAAGCGATTTACAGCCTCATAACTCAATTACAGCCTCAGAATATGGAATACTTCATGCAAGAAAAATACAGCTAATATGAAATGCTAGAACAAAGAGAGCGCATGGTAACTGGGGTCTGGTCTGTTCTCTCTAGATTGGCAAATTTACCAGGCCAAGTAAAGGAATGGACTGGTCAGCAGTGTCCTACAAGCGCCGGGAGAAATTCTGGAAGTTAGTCTAGATTTATCTTGGCTGTTAGAATAGAGCTGCTAGCAATGATCCGCCCGCTCCATTTGCACTGTATTGGTGCAACGGGTTGAACCAAGTAAGTTATCGGTTAGTAAATCAGTTTGTAAAACCCACCTGTATTTCAGAGGGCTGTGCACATCCGTCTTTATTGACTGGCTAGCATATTCTGGTCTGTAGGAGCCACACCAAACCTAGACAAGGAGGATTAATCACTAGTGGGTCAGTATGAAAGGGAATTCACTGCTTTTCAGAGTTTTTCCTAGGAGCCATCCCGATTGGTTACAATATAGTTGGCGCACGTTTTGTAGAGGAGGCAGAATAGATACAATTATTTACTAATTAGTTTTTGTTTTATCAAGTTCTTGGATCAAGATCTGATGCTTTGGGGTAGATCTATTAGCTCTTGATTTCACCCGTGTTTCCTCAAACAGATGAGCTGAAGTCCGAGAGTCTGAGGCACAGCACTAAGTGTGTCGGCCTACTGTCAAATATTTGACCTACTGCTAAATATTGGTTACTCTAAGAATGTAAACATTGGGATTTTCTCATCCAGACTGAAGGGTGAATCTGAGTGATCTGAGTATGTGTTCCTATTTCGGGGCTGCTGGCTTGGTATTCCCCAGGCATTCATTTTTCTCCAGCACACGTTAAAAAATGGATGAAACCCCATCTGTGTGGAAAGCAAAAGGAGTTTTCTCGTAAACGTTAGTGGAACCAATATTTACATGAAATGGCAAGCTCTTGAAAGCTGTTCTTCCCCGTAAGTTGTTCCCCGATGCCTTTTTGTTGACAAAGGCCCTGTGTCTCTGTATCCTCACTTCAGCAGGTTTCAGTAGTGCCCTCAGAAATGTCACTGAAAACTCTTTCCTCACTAAACCATCTTTTTCACATCTGTCTTGAGGAGCTTTTGATGAATGCGGTCAATGGTCAATCACTGTCCCGAGTGGAGCTTGGGACTGATTTTCTCTTTAACCTTCCGGATCACCTCATTTGTACTTTCATGCAGCATGTAGTGGCTGTAGCCATGTGTTCTTACCTGGGCAAAGTTGAGGAAGAAAAGCTGTTTGTGGGACAGATTCAGTCCCGGCAACTTCGGCTCCTTCCCTTCCCGTTCCAGCCATTTTAAGTAGGCCTAGAAATGATCATAGCTTCAGTTCAGAGCAGCGGCAGGATGGCCTGTTCAGGCATGATGGCTATTTTGAATGTTATTCTGGGGTGAGAGATTTTAGTCACAATGTGTATGAACCCAACACGTCTTCCCTTCTGTATTTTTGTAGCTTTTATCTTTCTAATACAAACAGTACAGCTAGTTTTATGAAAAAGCTGTCAACAGAAGCACTCAGTGGATTTTTCTAGTAAAAAAAATCACTGCAAGAAGCGATGCGTGTTCCTTATGGAGTAACCTGGAGATCTATCCTGAATTTCTTCAGCAGGGTGGCACACACCGTTTTAGCAAAGGGTGTGCCACTACCCTGATGGACCATTAGGTTGCTGTTGTGTCTCAGCAAGCAAGCATGGCAAAGCGCGACTGCTAATTTCACGTTTAAATATAGGTGGTGATATATATTAAATGAATAATGCTACAGAGACTGAACGCCCATGACTGCAGTTTGAAGTGAAATCATCAGCTTCACATGACCTTTTCTGTAGGAATTTGTATCTGGAAGTGAAGTGTCAAGTCTTCTCCACAGTTCTATGGTGATGATTTTTATCTCTTCAGGTAACTGCTCATAAAATAGCAGATAATAACCTTGCTCAATGTTAAATCCATTACCTGTTATTGTTACACATTAATTGGCCAATTTTCTTTTTTTAGCTATATTGACACAATGGAGACAAGTTAATGTGTCCTCATGCTGGTTGATTTCAAACGTTATTTCATCACCTTATCCTCTTAGTGGCTGAGAGAGTCCCAAAGCACGCAAACCAGAAAAGGTAGAGCTGAGGGTAAAAATATGTTCAGCAGCACAGAACATCAGAGGATTGTGTGCAGGCAGTTTATGTCATACCATGCTACTCTTCCACATTTGGAATAGCTTTTAGAACGAAGTACATATTCACTTTAACGAAGTAATTAATTTTAATGATATCCCTCCGAGTCAGAATCGGCAGTTTAGATTTCTGAAAATTCAGGATATTCTTGTATCAACACCCTTAACTGCTGACACATTCAAAACACCAGAGAGAAGAAGTTTTACCATGACACCTGTTAGGATTATTCGTAGAAAAGAACATTCTGTGCTCACACCTGAGCTCGTTATGGAGAGAGCCTTTGTGCTGATAAATAGTGTGTTCCTATTCATAATGATGGTTTGTAAACCTGGAGGATTAAAGATAATGGGTTTCCCTGAATCTGGAAGGTGACTTCCCCAGTAGGGCAGGAGCAATACGGCGATACGCAATAGTGTTTGTGACAGATAAAACCATGCTGAACCACATAGGTTTTCAACCACAGCATGGAGGTGCCCTGACATATCAGTTGCGTTTCTCTTCTTCTGAAAATAACTGACCGGTTGAAGCAACTTTTTACCTTGGAAAGAGGCAGGCAGTTCTGAGATTATCAATGCCTGCATTTTTATTCCGCTTTTTAGCTGCGTGAAAAGTCAATTGGAGCAAGGTAGAAGGGACTTCTTTGTGTTATTTTCCTAAAGCTTATAAACGCATAAAGAAAGCAACAACAGGGGCTAGGCTTTTAGAGACAGATATGTTGGTAGATACAATCTGTGTCCCTCCTGGGAAAGAGACGGTATTTCCATCTATTCTTTTCATGTCCTACCTGACGTGTCACTTTTGAGATCAAAGATGAAAAGCATGAGAGAAATAAACTTGGAAAAAACCAGTTGCTCTGCTTCGTAAGATCACCAGACTGTGCTGCCAAGAAAGTAGCCGCCCTGTTGCCATGTGACAGACAAGCTGTTTGAAGCTGCAGCTGCCATTTTCAGAATTAAGGGCTTTTGAAAATGGAGGGTGGTTTACCTTTTTCCTAGCTAATACCGTGCCTATTTATAACGTTGCCCTTGTTTACCTGAGGCAGAAGCATGCAGCATCAAGCACTGTAGTACATCAAAGTATAGCTAGGAGAATTAGGTGGTCTTCTCCTGGGTGCAAGAATGCCAGCAATCCTACACTGTGATTGGGTCTATGGGGACATAAGCTTCTAGATATATAATAGAGGCTTTAAGTTGTTGATTATGGTAATAACATGTTAATTGTCAAATTTTTTTATGACAGAATAGGTAACCCCATTGCTGAATCTCAGGGGTAAAGTTAACTCCCGGCATATTTGGCAGTTACCTTATAAGCCTGTCGGACTCCTCCGTTATCTGCAATATTTTCTCCTAATGTGCTTATTCCGCTGACCTGGACAAGAATAATCAGTCATTTACTCTATAGCCAGTAACATTAGCAACCCTAAGAACCGCAAGCTGAAGTACAGTCATGCACCACAGGTGGACTGGAACAGAAGGAAGCAGTGACTTTGTGCTGGGGCAAAGAAAGGAGAGAATGAAAATTAAAAAATAATAGGGTAAAAGCTGTAGATTAGAATATAGAGACTAGATAAGAGTATAACATGAACAGAATACGGGCAGCTGGGCAGAACACGTGCTAGCAGGACTGGCAAAATACAGCAGCAAACACCAGATTACCCTCCCCCTTGCAAAAACCACCTCACAGGGGCTGGCAGCAAAAGCACACGTGAGCCCCGTTCACAACCCAATTGCACACAGATATTGCTGGTTTTCTAGGCTACACTTGTATCCCTAATTTACAAGAAACAGCCCTTGTATCTTTTTTCCAGAATGATTACCCTGTAGTATGTGGGGTTTTATGCTCGTCATATAAATATTTTGTGCTTTTCTGTACAAAAAGCCAGTGGTGTGGAAGTGGTTGGGTTTACTTACATTTTGCCCTCCAGCCAGCTCCCACGTGTAGTTCCCATATTGGTAAACCATGCAGCGAGACTGCTCCTTGAAATGCATAGCTGAGAAATTGCTCCACCAGTCAAACATATTTCCATCTTTATCAAAATTCCGACCTGTATGAAAATCCAAGAAAAGAAGAGAAGTTTTGAGTGAGAGTATGTTAGAACAACCGTTCTCCCAGTGCAGCACCTGCTCCTTTTAATGCTGGAGCTGCACTTCCTCCCCTCTTTCCTCCTTTGATTTAGATGGTCTGTGCTACAGAGATTTATCAGAAATGTTTTTGGTTGATTCTCCTGTGTCACAAGGGGATGAACAAGATCAGTTGCGGTCCTTTAATCTCCATTCTCTCTTATTCCGTGATTTCCTGTTCAGTCAGCGGCCCTGACTTCAGTTTTAGCACTAAGGCCTGGTTTTATTTCAAATTGGATTACGCAGCGATCATGTAACAAAACTTACCACCACCTTTGAGGTGTCTAAGGTGCTTAGTCTGTGTGTCCAGGTGACTGAACTGAGGTTCATAGGGAACTAATGACTGCCACAGCAGGAGAAAGCTGGAATTGCAGTTCTGGTGTTTGTGTTCTCAGCGCTCTGGCTAGAGCACGCTTTTTGTTTGCTATGGATCTAGAGTTCTGAAGCTGTATTGTGTGCTTATGTGTAATCTGCACAAGCTTAATTAACATTAAAAAAACACATTGAAAAAAACCCCATATATAAGAAATTACTGGCTGACAGTATCAGCAGTGAGTTTTTGCCCAAAACTATTTTACGTAGCCTTCTAGAAAGATAAGAAAGTCAATTTATTTCAAACGTTCATGTTGGAATAAAAAGTCTCCTGTGATTTCAAGACACTACTGACAGCTCTTCTATCCCGAGAACGTAGTTCACAGATTTCATTTCACTTTAGCAGCCTTGCATTGTATTTCCAATCTGGCAATGCTGTAAAAGCATTGTAAAAACAGCTTTTCCTGAGAATGGTCATTGACTCAATTTATTTTTAACATCTTCTTACTTCTTGTGTCACCTGCTTCGTTCATGAGCCACTCACTGCAAAACGTTCAACAGAATGTTAATAGCGTGCCTGTGTCGCTCCCAGATAGCGGCTTCGCGGGTATGTGATCGTGTGTGCGCGGATACTTCGCTCGCGGCAGCGTGTCACTTTGATTTCTTACAGTGCAATGAGTGCAGCTGAAAGAACAATATTTTCTCACCGTTGTCATCAAACCCATGAGTAATTTCATGGCCAATAACCATCCCGATCCCACCGAAGTTCAGGGCTTGCGGTTGGTGTTTGCTGAAGAAGGGGGGCTGTAGAATCCCGGCAGGAAAAACTGCAAAGAGGGGGAGAGAGAGGGCGAGACTGTAAGGTAGCTTTATTTTTGCATACTTTGCAGACAGATTGTTTGCTTGGTTTAAGGATCAGTAAGGAACATGAAATATAAAATGATTAGTAACAACATCATGCCTCCTCATGTGAAATTGTTTCTCTTGATAAATGGAAAATGACAAGTTAATAAAGGTTTAATTTAGCACATCTGCAACTACAATATCTCCTTGTTTGAGAGCCAGGCATCATTTACATTTCAACTTTAGCCTGATTTGGTCTATAATGGATGCTGCAGTAAGTGCAGAACAAAATGTTTACGAACTATCTTCTGGAGGTAAGTACTGTTTGTGGTTTAGAGCCATTTTATAGGGGAACGAAGGGATGTTTTATTGCTTTATTTTTGTTAAGGAAAGGTTGGTAATCATATGCTGATTACCAGCAGCACTTGGTGTGTAAAACATGCACGGTAGTAATTCCTACAGACTGCCAAGTGCACTTGGATGCCAGTCTGGGGTGGGGGGGAGCAGCAGGTCTGTCCTTCAGTCTACTGGAAAAGCCTTCTATAGAATCAATGGGATGTAGTCTTCATCCCACGTATGTAAGATGAAAAGCATGTGCACTTCTAGAGGAATTGAGACTGCAAGCAATTCATTCTAATAAGATAATTTCTAATAAGTAAGTTATTGAAATTATATAGCAAATTTTTCATTTAGAGACAAAAATATTTTTTGACTATATAGAAGGTTTTTTCCATACAGTTTTGGGGAAAAATGTATGACAGACTGCACTAAGACAGAAGCAGAAAACTGAAAGCAGTGTGGGAAATTCTTTTCTTCAAACTAGAGACAGGAAGAAACAGGATTTAACTGACATCTACACTATTGTGGGTAGCTATGCTTGGATTTTTGCCTTGTATATTCATCTTCAAGTGGTTTAAAACAGTTACTTCCATATTACTTTTAAGGGCAAAGTTGTAGAGGAACCAGTCATCTTTAAGACCTGAGTTCCCTGCCTGGAAAGCTGGCTCACAGCTGACTATGATCAGCATAAAACCATGGTGGATAATTATGGAGCCTGAGCTCCACTACAAGTAGAGCTCCAAGATTATACCTGCTAGCAAGCTAAAGGAGGACCTGGCTGTACCTGGTGGAGGACTGGTTGTAGCTTTTACTGTACCTACAGTATGAAGGTAAGTGGAAGCTACACAAATGGAAAACAGCTCTTTCTGATGAGGCCAGAGGACTAAATTATGAGGACTTTGGATGTTTCTGCTTTTAGCAATTATCTAAGTTTTCCCTTGTGGCTGTTGGTTGGGTTGTTTTTGTGAGCAGGGTACAGTTGCTGTCTGTTCTGAAAAAGGCATGGATTTTTCCTCTTAGGGTATTGGGCAGTACTTGGATCGTAGATCTTCTTGGCAGTCTGGGAATTTGGATAAGCACTACTTAGTAGGAATTATTTGGTTCCTCTCCTGTTTGTGGTACTCAGAATCCAGCAAAGATTCTACAGCATCTGTAGGCTTAACCTGAACTTGTGGCTGGCTTGGAGATCGGGGAGCATGGGGAGCCAGACAGGTTGACTGTGTCTTAGGTCTGAAGATCTTCTCTGCTAAGAACAAGAAAGGTCAGCCAAGCAACTCTGCAAAAAGTTGTGGCTCTGTAACATTCTGTAAGCAGAGGCTGGTTTCTTTAGTCTGGTATGCCTCTTATCAATATGACTTCAGCACCATCTGTACAGAGAGTGAGCTGGAGAGCTGCCCATATGTTTATCGGGAATGTGGAAACATGAGTACAGACAGCCCAGAACACACTGCGAGCATTCTCTGGTCTCTGAAGCTGGCGCTCGTGTAGCAGCAGTTACTGTCTCAGGCTTTCAAACATAAGGCTGTTCCAGTATATAAACTGTGCCTGCCAAGTGTGTATGTGTGGGAGACGAATATTCATCAACAAAGCAACTGCTTGAAAAGAACAGCCTGTCTACCTTGCCCAGAATTTCTGTAAGGGCACAGGCAGGTTTCCCTCTGGATAGCAGGCTTGCACACTTGTGGTGCAAAAAAATGATTAACTGGTTCCATGCAGCTGTTTAAAACTGTTGTAAACCTACCTATCTGGTTCCGGTTGGGGGAATAGAATGCATTGACCACTGCAGCTCCGATTATCCATCTAAAACCAAATGTTGCACACAAAGTTAGTAATGATTTTTTTTTTTAGACATTCTTTTTATTAAATTATTATTGTTAAAAAATGCAGTCTGTGTATAAGGAAAGGATTGAGGTAGGGAAGAAGGGTGCCATTGAACACAGCTGTAAAGAAATACCAATACCAGGAAATAACTGGTGTCTCGTTTACGGGCACCTTTCATCCAAAACAATGCTAAGTTAAAGTGAGAAATGCTTTTGCTCTTGAATGTTCAACAGCCACACTGGGGTGGAATGTGGTAACTGTTTACCAGCTCATCTTAACACTATCTGAGCTTGAGAAGAAACTAATAGCTTACATTCAAAAGAAAATAAGCATTTAGAGGATGCTTTGAGCAGCAGAAGGCAGTTGCTCATATTGGAAGTTAAGACTAAACTTTGAAAAATTAAAACTGAATAATCACAGGTATATAAATGTCTGCATTTGGAGTGCAGTATTTTGTAGATAATGAGTGTTAACTTTGAGAAGCAATTTTTAAGTAGGCTACTTCTGGAAGCTCTCTCCAATAGCTTGATAATTTTTTATTCCTTGTATTTCTCTTTCTCCTCTTCTACCTCTGGTGCGCACTTCCAGTCGCCCTGCTCTAATGAACCACGCAATAACAGCCTGAAGCCATGGACTCATGATAAGTATTCAGCAGCATCAGCCCAAGATATTCTTCTTCCCACATGTCTTGTCCTTACAGCATCTGGTGATGCCCTAGTTGCTGTATCTGCTGTTACTTTGACATGACTGCTTGTGGCCTGCGCTGGAATGGAATCAAATTTCTGGCTTAAGAAATGAAGCACAAGTCTGTATCTTCCAGTTTTCAAGAAGCTGGTTGTTCTGGACTAACAGAATAGAGATGACTGCTCACTGCAGCCTGGGAACAGGGATATGTGGTAGAAATGGGTTGTGCTGATATTGCCACCAGCCTGTGTGTAACACATGCATAGAGAGGGAGTAGGAATCTGTTCCTGAATTTGAGGGGCTACTTCAGAATTTTTCAAAACAGTTTTGCTCTGAAGGCTAGCCTGTTGTGAAAATGCATTCTTGGTCCATAAGCTTCTCCTTGGCATGCCTGACATGAAATGTTTGTAGCTGGCCAGGTAGCCTGTAATAACTAACCACCCCTGCCGAGGAGGCTATGGTTACGAACAATGGCTAATTTTCTTATTTGCAATGATTATAACTAATATTGCTGACACAAGTAGCTATACTCTCCTTCAGTTTAATTAAACAGTGATCTAGAGTGATAAGTGGTTTTATGTTTCCTTGGGGAACCCCTTCAAGCCACTGGAGAGGCATCACAGTGGATTAAGAACACCAATGCTGCACAAGAATTTTCGCTATGAAGAGCACCATGACTGATGCCTCAAGAAATGAGGAAACTGAAAAAACGCTCTATTATTTAGCTGACTGATCAGAAAACTCCCTTGGTGAATTATGCATCAGTAATTCATTGGAGGTTTCTAAGTGCCTGCACTGTGTGCTTAAAACCACCTCACAGGAAAAGGGATAGAAAAAATGAATAGGCTTTGCAACAATTAATTTGTCTAATGCTTCCCTTTGGAGAGTTTTGGTTTGCTTGCTTATTAATAACTTTGTTATTTTACATTTTGTGAAGAGGTGTTTGAAATTCTTATTGGAATCTACTTTCCTTTGTCTCAAGGCATTCTCTTCCAGCATCACACAGCCTGGAAGCCTACTAGTGAACAACACATCAAGTTGGTATTACTTCCTTACTCCTGCCTTCTGTTACAGCGCATGTGTCACTAATGTATTCAGCAGTAGCTTTGCCAGACAGCTTCCCAAGCTGGACACCTCCAACACAGCTAACCGGACTATTAAAAGTTCAGATTGGCTAGCTCATAGCTCTGGAAATGGGGTCATATTCCAAGGCACTTGATGCTGAACATGCAAGCCAGGGCTTCAGGGGTGTATCCATGTCATGGACTTGGCAGGAGCTCAGCTGCACTTGAAGGACTGGAGGGGCTGTCCTGGTGATGCTGTGCAGTAATGCTTCTTCCTGGTTAGTGATGCCAACTGCTCCACCTTGGGGCTGTTAGTAACAACCATGAACATGCTACTTTTGACTGGTTTAGGACTAGCACTAGCTGAATATTTGCCTAAGGGTAGAGAACTGTGAGGTAACAGCTAGGGCAATACAGGCCAAGACCTGAGACTTACTCGGGATGCATTCATGGAGTCAAAGAAGGGATCGTGAAGCAGCCAAACCTGCACCTATGCCAGGCACTTCCTGAAAAATACATTTATACTTTACTAGGTGCAGTGTGAAGTAATCAGCTGGAAATGGACATAAATTAGAGCTGGTGCTCAGCTTCCCCGAGATTGGGCATATTTCCAACAGAATTCTGGCCAGAATATTTTAAGCTTTTTCTCCCCTGATCATAAATTTTTAGAAGTCCCATGATACTGCGTATCTCCTCTCCTCCTCGCTGAGTTGTCAGAAAGATCTGTCGCTGTTTTGTGTTACGTAGCTTCAATGTAGTATCTGAATGTGAAGGATATGAAGGATTAGAGAGATTCCAAGAGAACTGGGTGAATTCCTACCACAAGAGGCAACGAACTACTTGTCTAATTCCAGGAAATAACTTGGAAGATCTTGGACTTAAGCATTCTTGGCTATCCACAGCATGTGACTTAAACACGATAACCATTGTTTCAGAATTTAGGTTGTGCCTGTAGCATGCAGTCTGGAAACTTACATATCTTGGTCAACCCTCTCTCGGAGTTTTTTCAAGCTCTTTTGGGCTCCAGCTCTCAGGTTTTCCAGAATGTTTTCAAAGTAATTGTGTTCACTGAAGTTTAACTAAAGAAACAGATAAACAAGTATATTAGTAAGCTGTGCAGAAAGAGGAATTCCTCATGCCACTGGATGTATCTTCTAAAAAAATGTTTTGATTGCAAGGTATCACTTAATTATTAGCTTTTTGCATGCATTTATAAAATGTTCAACACAATCAAGTTCGTATGCTGTCCAGTCACTCGGAAATGACAGTTGCACGGGTGTAAGTATCCCAAGTGGCAAGAAAATAAGTGTAGGCTTTATACTGAGGTATGCAGAGCGTACTTACGTTGGCATATTCCTGATCTAGTTTGTCATTCTGATCTTCCAAAATATAATCTGGATAGCCAATTTGTTCTTTAATTGCCATTGCCTAGAATAAGAGAGTTTAATGTTTCCTCTGAATTGTGGGTTTTTTTGTTTTTCTTTAAAGTTTCAATGCATGTAACAGTTCAAATTCTTTATTGCTATTGTCTACCTCTTTGTGACAAATGATGCAAATATTTAAAAGACCTTGTTCAAATGCACTCGATTGCCTAATGAGACTTTTTTTTAATATGAAACAAAGTTTTTTCCCCTCATCTCTTGGTGTCCAGCCACTATGGTAGACTTGCAGACCCTGCAGCACCATCTGACAGGGATTGGGCTTAACCCTCATTTAGTACTTTTTTTTTTTTTTTTTTTTTTTTTTTTCCCCCCTTGCTATTGGAACAGTGCTGATGGTCCTATTTTTTTTTTTTTTTTTTTTTTTTCCCCCTTGCTATTGGAACAGTGCTGATGGTCCTGAAGTCAATGAAAAGTTTGAAAAGTTTTTTCTGGGGGGACTGCATAGTATTCAGTTGTCATTCTCATTGGTGCCTTGGGTGCCATCTTCTCTCCTCAGTTATTACATGGTTCACAAGACTCATTAAAGGAAATAAAAACATATATGAGCTAACAAAGGATTAAGAAGAAAAGGACAATGTAATAGGATAATGAATAACAGGATAGTGAAGATCAAAGTTTTTTCCTCCTATAGAGGAACGGGGAATAGCGATGCTACAAAATTCTAAAGATTTCATATTCATGACAGAATACTGAAGTTCCTTATTATCTCTGACCTTCTCACGAGCCTTCTCTTTAGATGCCTCATCCATCCACTGTAACTCATCTAAAGTCTCAATGAACACTTCACGAATCTTATCTATTAAATCTCGGACCTAAAAGAGAGGCAGTAAGAAGTTAATCATTTACGTGCTATTTTTCCCAGGCACAGCTAAGGAGGGGTGAAAAGCTTCCTACTGAAAGGTGATGTCCCCAAATTCTGTGCTCTAAAACATGGCACTGGGCACTTAAAAGAGCATCACAAATGAGTTCTTGTGCCTTCTGACTCTTGGCTGATTGATGTCTTTAACAGACAAAATAGGCTGGGAGGTCAGATGGAGGGGAAATGGGCACGGTAGACATAGTGGATGTACAGTAGTATGAAGGGTAAACTACATACCATCCTCTTGCTCTCACCAGCAAATGTCTCCCTGACGTACATCGCTCCCACTGCATTCTCCATGTTATTGTTGACGTAACTCACGCACTCCCTCCAGCGGGCTTCTTCCAGTGTTGTCCCATAAAGTGCCTGCAACACAAAGCACCACAGGATTAATTCTGCCTACGCATCTCTTTTCTAAATCATTGCCTAAAGAGGACATTAACCTAAGGCAAACGTTTCCATTGTTGTGATTGCTGTTCTTGGATTTCTTTGGGGATTACGTGACATAATAATGTCACTGTATTGACAAGGTTGGTGTGGTGACTGTGGGACGCTGTTCCAGTACTACGCTCTATGGCCTCTTTAGGAAGAGAGGAAATACCTTCCTGTAGCTGGCCCGAGCATCCTTGAAACGCCGACTCAAGCTGCTGACTCGATCGATTACCAGTCGCCAAATGAGGTAGTTCTGGATGGTGCTGTGTGGGAAAGCAAAGCTGGGTTTAATCCCCTGTAAAAAGAAATGCTAGTGCAGACAGTCAGAGGGGGATCTTAATTTTGAATGGAGATGATAAAACAACTGATTGCTGCCAGTCATCAGTTTTATAGCATCTACAGGTGACCGTTCTTATTTAACAGGCAGTCTAACTGTCCAGACTGAGGACTTTACTACCATGCCTGTTCAGGGATTAATTTATTATTTTTTTTCCCCTTCTGGAGTGTAACAAGAGCTAAGCCTGTGACGCTTTTTCTTCCTATTTAATCTTTCCTAAGCAAGTGAGCAGGCGAGACACCTAGTACCACAGACCTTTAGGACCCTAGAAGACAATATCGCATTTTACAGTGAAGTGGTGTCACTTTTTCTCAGAGACGCTCTGGCAGAACTATCAAGTGGGGCCAATAACTTACATTTCCACAAGACTTCCATAACATTTGTCTTAGATATTCCCCCATTTCTTTACCTTGCTGAGTACTTTGAGATAATTGCTTTCAGCTCTTGCAGATAGGGCATGCCATATACAACCACCTCTTCTTCTGGGTCAACCTGAACACTTACTGAAGACATGACACCTTGGATGAAGAAGGTCCAATTAAATTCCTAGGCAGACAGAAAGATGTATACCAATTCCAGGTGTTTTAAGTGCCTTAATAACTGTCTGGACTTCGTACAGTCTATGGGATTGAATGTAGTTGTAGTGTTGTTCAGTAGAAAAATGCTTTTTAAGAGACTCTGAAGACAAGATTAAGAATGGGAATGATTTTATACCTCTCTTATTACATCATTGATAAATTCACAAAGCCATTTCCAGTTGGCATGGTAAGAATAGGAGGCTGAAAGTATTAGACTGCTCTTTAAACACTTACGTTCAATGCAAACTTTTCCTGTAGCTCTTTTAAGGTCATTTTGTTGTACAACAAGGTTACATCATGCCTTTCTTCTGCTGGGGTAGTTGCCTGAAGACATTCACAAGGTTATTACTAGAATCAACTGACACAAGCATCAATGGCTGAAAAGGCATGCATGAACATACACATACTCAAATAATATGCAAATAAAACAATTTATTTCTTTGGGAAAAAAGCTCATTTGATGGTGTCCAGTGCTGCTTTTTAAATTCCAGTACAGGAACTCAGCCCCCCAATTCAATAATATTTCAGTAATATGTGGAGCCAAGTGGTTCCCTCTATCCTCTTTAGAGTGGAAGACTAAGCGTTGGGTTTGGTGTGGGGTTTTGGGGGGTTTTTTTGGGTGCTATAGACTTCTAAGGATGCAAGGGAGCTAGTCCTGATGTTATCATAGTGTACATTTAGCAGAAGATAGATTATCTTGCTTTAGGAGACTTCCAAAAATAAGCATGGCTAGGGCTAGAGCAGACACAGCAGCCGTGTACAGAGTAGACATAATTACGCACACAGAGGCTCTGATTTCTGGGCTGCTCACGGCACAAGTTGTCTTCCTTCTGCTTTCTTCTACGCCATGGGTTTTCTGCTGTGTTGAAAACTGCTGTGCAAAAGAGCAAGAGACTCTTCCCCCTCACCCTTCCCCCCCGCCCCGCAACATCCTGAGAAGTTCTTAGTTTCTGTACTCACATTTGCAATCTCTGTTTCAAGCTCCATAACCTTTGCCATTTCCTCTTGGACAAAGGAATCATCTTTAGACATGTTCTTGTCTTCACGGATCATTTTGGCAATGGTGATCATGAACTGCAGGTAAGCTTCTCTTACCTGCACACAAGAAGCAGAATGTGTGTGTAGCACTGTGAAGAAAAGGTTTGCTGTCCACAACTTCTCATTCCACAAACTATTCTTTCTGTTATTTTAGCTTTACAGTGTGCTGTGAAGAAGTTTGGCTCGGGATCACAGCCTCTGCCCTTGTTTCCAATGCAATCTTCCCCACTCCATTTTTCTCTCTCTCTCTTTTTTTTTTTTTTTTTTTTTTTTTTTTTTTTGTTTTTTCCCCCCCCCTACTGTAATAGATACTACTGCAATACCTCACAGTGCAGTTGCCAGTCTCAAAATACATGGTGAAAGCAATGCTTTCACCTTCCCTGTGCCGGTGTTCTGGATTAGAATTACTACTTGAGCAAAGAGAAAGCTCTGTGCTTTGAGTTACACTATGGGAATAGTGATCCCTACTAGCCAAAATACCAGTGTAAACATGGAAGGTTTAAGTTCTGTGAAAGTAATACCATAAGTCTTGTAAACTCTCTGCTTTTACTGTCTGAAAGAAAAGTTGTGTCTCGGATGGTTCCCGGTGATACCTTTGCTTTATTTCTCATAGGAGGGCATGACTCTGATCTGTGCCTCCGAACAGACCTTGAAAAGATATTTGGCTGCTGAAGGAGTTCTGATCTCTGATGCAGGAAAGCTTAATGCTACCTATTCTTGCATACTTCTCTTCCTCCATAGACCTTGGAAACCAGATAAATACAGTAACTGTTGTGAAATTGAGTCTGGGCACTTACATGATGATGATTTGTGTTTTTAAGCTGAATACCGAGGCATTAATCAGGCCAGACTCCCACAGGCCTCAGTATGAGTTTTGCCAAAAGATGCTGGACTAAGCACAGGGGGAGTTTGGGTCATCAGAGTTTGGTTCATTGTCTGTGGGAAGCGAGCTGTTAAATGGCAAATAAAAAGGGGTTGTGTCTCCTCCTTATTCATTAAGATTAAAACCACAGCCTTAGCCCTTCTTCTTTATAGCTTCAAATTAAAACTGTATTAAGCAGGGCTAGTTTTCTTTTGCTAATTTAGTATTGTCTATGTACTGTACCTGATTTTTCTACCTCCTACAAGTCAATCTAAGTCTGACTTTCATGCAACGATGCATAAACATCCCTCTTTTCTACTGTAACTGTTGCTGTATAGGTGAAACTTGCAGAACAGAATCCTAGTTCCAGCAGCTCTCTGCAGATCCCAACACAACTATGTGCAGATTGCTTTGTATCATGAGATGGATAATAGAAAGTGGCAGTTCATAAAGGTGTCCAGAAGGTGTAGAAACAATCTCTTAAAAACTTCACAGGACTACATACTAGGCTATATCATATATGAGAATATATCTGGATAAGTTGAACTAAGAAGAAAACTGGTCTCACTGATGGTTTCATCTGCCTTCATAACCACTAGACAAAAGAGTCTAAAATGCTGATTATTGTCTCTCTGTATTCCCTTCCATTCGTGTTAGGAAAATTAGTTTGATGCTAGGCTGCAAATAGTCTTTGTTGGTATGACATAATTGACGGGGGGAAAAAAAAAGTACTAAAGCAGTATTTTCACCTTGGAAACTGATAAACTATCTGGCTATGTTTGCACCGGCTTTTTATGTATTTACAGAAACCCTCACGTTTTTGCTCTGAGCATTGGCAGAGAAAAGCAGCTAGAAAACAGTCTCACAGTTTTCATGTAATTTTGGGGAAAGGGGGGGAATAAGTGGCAGCAGATTCTTACTAGCTGAGTATCTGCTCCGTTGATATAGATTTTGCTGCTCCATGAAAAACACTTATTTATTTTTAACTTTTTTCCCCCTGAATGAACATGTGAAAAAATTTTGAATATTGTGGTGTTCCACAAAATGTATTTTGGATTATTGTATGTTCAAATATGATCCAGTACAACAATTCTTCCATGTTTATAATCCATCTTTCCAGTATATTGTACAACAGTATCTAGAACTAGTGGCTTTAGAAAAAGAGATAAGTGAATCCAAGATAAGCTGTGCTGAAAAGCTGAACCTATCCTTCAAAATTACAGACTGTTTTAAGCTATAAAATGAGGATTTTATTTTCCCATAACCTTCTCATCTGTATGAATTGGCCAGTTTTGGGGATGCCTGATATTCATGCAGTTGTTCGGTCTTTTCGTAACCTAGAAAATTTTAGCACAATCGGGGAAAAAATGTAGCAATGAACATCACAGTCTGATTTTGATTGTTACATAACCTGGGATCATTATATATATGAGTTTTCTGAAACACAGGAATAAGTAATAAAGTTGGTTTAGTAGCATATAGTAAATAAATTCCAAGGAATACTTACTCTTTGATAGTTGCCCCCATTAAAGTAGTAATCCCTGGATGGCATTCCTAAACTTGGTTGGTCAATCTGAAGGAAATCATACATTTCTTTAGTTAGTGATGAACAGGAACTGGTGTTGTCCAAAGGTATCCTTGAAAGGCAACAAGGAATGCTGCGTGTGCCATCCTTTCAGTGTTGGATGGAACAACAAGAGTGCACTTTTACCAAACAACCAGTGAACTTTAGCTTGCGAGGAACTGGGGTGAGGTGGGGGATACAATTTTTGTCTCTGGATTTCTAGATAAGGACAGGATGGATTCTTAGTGTGGGTTATTAAGCAAAATCTTTCAGTAACCATTGAGATCTAAGAATAAATTTAAGCAACTTACAAAAGAAGTTGCTTGACGGCTAGACTTTGTGCATAAGCATATATGAACAAGCTCTGAAATACTATTTACATGTTTTAACAGTATGGTTTCCTGCTATATATTAAACCTCATCATTATTTTGCAAGTCACAAGAATTTACAACCCTTAAATGCTGTAAATCAGAAAAGGTCCATTGATATTTCTTTAATTGAAACAAAAATTATGCTACCACAAAATGTTTCCCAATATGACTTTGAGACAGATCTGCCACTGGGGGTACAGAACTGTTGTGTACATTTTGCCAGTATTCTGCATACCCACAGACCTAAGGAAGGCTAATCTGTATGCAGTGCAGATAACTATCTATTACAATTCTGGCATATAAATAATTCCCTGCAGTATTTTTTTTTTTTCTTACATAAATGATATGTCTGCTGGAATCCCGGTCATCATTCCATACAAACATGTCAATGAGGACACGTTTGTTAAATCTGGAGTTCATTATGGAGAGTTTTTCTTCCATGCTCCAGTTTGGCTCTGGGAGATAAAAGGGAAAGTATACATCAGTTATCAGTATGCATTGGGACTGATTAAGTTTGCAAGCTTATTGCTGAAATTGTTTAGAACCAGACTGGACATGATGTGAGAATATTTGTACAGGACAGTCCTAGACTGTTCTTACTGGCCTTATCTGTCTCAGTGATTATAATGTCATCGGTAAATGATTTTATATATATATATGCAATTGCCTATACATAGTATAAATCACCATGACCTTGCTTAGTTAGGCAGTTATGCCCCAAACTAATTAATATGCAAGCATTGGCACACAGCTATATTGGTTCTACTACTTTTGTTTTCATTATTCATGTTGGTCCTTTAGGCTTCCTAACTGTCTTAAAATGTACTCTGCTCATGAATGAGATCTTATAATAGGGGTATTAAATTTATACTATCTTATTTACACAGATCACTGCATGCTAAATATGTATGATACCCTTACTTCTGTTTATGAAGAAAAAGTCAAAACGGAGGATCTAATTCAATGACAGTAGACTCCTTAGTGAAGAAAATAATTCTGACTTAACACTACTGAACTCTTCTGGGCACAGCATTACCTTTGGTCTTGTTCCAGTCGGCAGAAGCCACTGGCCAATCTCCAACCATTGTTAAGGCCTCTAGCAGAGGCAATGAATCTCGTTGTTCTATAAGACCTGAGAGCGGGAAAAACAAATATTATATTGTTTTCATAGAACAAAAAATGAAGAAAAATAGATAATGGGCCTAACAACTTAAATCTGAAACTGAGTTTGTCATAGCACAAAATAAGAGATACCAAGAAATCATCCGTTTCCTACATTAGTCTTCAGAAGAGTAATGAAAATACTTCTGTTGACTCAGTACTGATTTTGACTGAATCGGTTTGGAAAGGATGAAACTTTTGCATTCAGAAGGGAAGGCTTTGCATTGATGCCAGAGGTATCCAACATCCATCCTTTCTACATCCCCGAATGTGTATATTAAGCCTTAATGATGTACCAAGGCATCTTCATTCATCTGAAGATTGGCTTTCCAGGCAAGGCCATGCAGATTAGATAGGTATTGACTGGACTTCTGCTTAAAAGTACATTGATACTTTTGTATGTTTGGTATTGAACAAGAGAATTAATGGAACAAGAAGAGACTCACTCTCATTCATGCATGACTTGTAAAGTATTTTAGCTTTCTGAAATGCTTCTCTGTCCCCTTGATCTGAAGTCTCCAGCACACCTGGGTAAGGAAGTGTTGCAGTGAGATTTTTGCCCTGGAGAGCTTTGATCTTTTCATAGAAATCACTGAGAATTCAGGGCTATGATAAATACTTGTTACTGTAGGCTTCAATTACTGTGAAACTAGAGTGCTCTTTAAAGGAGCTATTAATGGAAAAAGTGTCAGGAAGGAGGACATGCAAACAGCTTGTCCTGCTCCTTTTGAAGTTGGTACCAAATCACCTGTGGCTAATTTCTAGTGGGAACAGGATGTAGTAAGAGATGTAGAGATTAAAGGACTGGAGGGGAAAAAAAAAAATCACAATGAACACTTCTCTGGAAGTTTATTTCTCTGTATAATGTGCAGTAAATAACATCTGAAACTAAACACAAGTGTGTAACCAAGGGTAGAGTGGCCTCATTCCTACCTTTTAGGATGATCTCCAGCTCGTCTCTCAGGATGTCAAAAATGCTGTATCTGGAGCTAGTTTCTGGGATAACATGCCGGTTCAGCCAGCCCCCACAGGCATACTGGTAGAAATTCTTGCAAGGGTCAGCTGTTGGGTCCATATTCTGAATTATTCTAGCAGCTGGGTATCAAAATCAGAGAGTTGAAATCCACAGGTTGCCCAGTAATCTCTGGGACTACCAAAGTCTGTCAAGAAGCTGCTTGGCAAGAAGGCACCTTGCTTATGCTGCTTATAGTGGATAAGACTCATTCTCCTACGTTATGACTCAAAGGATCCTATTTTTCTGCTTAAAAATGCAAGGAAGCATCTGACAGCAGACATTTGCACTGCAATTGTGGTGCTTTACAGAGGGAGCCTCTGAACGGCAGAATAATTCTCCCTCAGCACAGTGCCTTTCAGGCACGAGCGTGCTGCCCAGTGCTCTACCTGGGGGCCTAGCTTAGGTACCTACCTATGAAGTCTGTGTTTCCAGGGGGCAACTGGGAACATCTGTGCTGGAGTCTTACCTCTCTCGAGTTGTACAAGGAGATGCCAAAAATAAGCAGGTGAACAGCCCCATGTGTAGAACACATTCTTTGAGGGAAAATTTGATCTAAGGGAATTCTTGTTATACTTCATAGACGTAGACTGTGTTGGTCAATCCACATCCTAGTGGCTCAGGCCAGAGTCAGAGAACTCTTGACCACCCTGGCAATTTTACTGTACTACTTCCTTATGAATGATACTCCTGGTGACAAAGAAAGTATACAATGGAGAGGAATAGGGTGTTTCTGTTCAGTGTTTACCCCATGGAACTGTATCTGAGGACAGCTCTACTTGCTGCCTTTGTAGTATCTAGCCCAAGGGGAAACTTCATTCCTTTTCAACTTCTTCAGTCTTAAAGGCTGAACTACTGTTTATTCAGGTTCAGTAGAACTAACAATATGTAAAACATCACCTCTGCAACAGTCATTGATAGTAACAATCACTACCTGCTGTAACGCATCCAGGTGTGGTACATACGTTGCCTGAATTGGTGCCATAGTGAGTGCCTGCAGGGAGAGGAATAAGAAAGCATGTAGAATTAGTTGTTTTGGAAAGAAATTGCCACCAATGTCACTCACCAGCAGCCCAACCTCAGTGACAGCTCTGTTTCGTTTTGGAACAAGCGAGTGAATATTAGTGCCAGTAAAAGATACCACATGACAACTGTGAAGAAATCTCTTATCTGCAGATTTATGAGGAAAATTTATTGGAAGCAGTATTACAACAGTCTTGACAGTGAGTTTTAACTCTCCTGGAAGGAGAATAAGGACGGCTTTTTAACCCGCTAACTGTCTCCACGGTCTTTCTGACACATACTGAAAGTATGAGACCCCTTTCTAGGCAATCTGCTGAGATGCTTTGAGCATCTGAGCTCTTTCATGACCTTCAAAGTTGCTGTGACTGAGAGGTTTAAACAAGGGGCAAAAAGTCTGTAGCTGGATTACTGTTTTCACGCTGTTTTGAGTCAAAGAGCAAATTTAAGAACAGAAATTGTTTTTACTTCTGTAAGGGGGGGTGCGTAACCGACCTGTGTTTGGTCAAAATTTCAGATATGCCCTTTAAGGTTACTCCTTTCTGTTCAGCAGAGGTTGCTCCCTAATCAGTAATGTTTAGGGCTGATGAAATAGTGTGTAATGAAGGAGACTGGGGACCTATGTTCAAGTCTGTGTTTTGTCTTTGAGATGAGCCTGGAAAAGTCCTGTGAAGTCATTACCAGACACCTCAATGCATGTCAGTACTCTGAAGAAGCAGGTCTGAGTAAGTGTGGTACAGACTGTGCTAAGAGCTAATGAGTGTATTAGTATCAGCTGCTTCAGTTGTGACATGAGACACCTGTAGGTAAAATATGAATTTTGTTCCTTAAGACCTTGGCTCAGTCCTGTTGATCCTTTCCTCAGTAGCCTGAAAGCAATCAGGCTTCGGAGCTCTATGGACCTTTGACTTGCTGGCTTCAGCCCACAGAGGATGAGTGGTGAGCGATGTGACAAGGAATTTGAGAGGGAGCACAGGCAATGAAACCTTAGCAGAAGTATTTTGCTGTGGCTGCTAAAACAGAAGAAAATTATGCGTGTCTCTATGTAGAGAAATGGGTCCGTATGCTCCTTCCAGTAGAAACTGGGAATTGTTACTCTTGGCTATTTAACTTTCTATTTTTGACCACTTAGTCTTGGTTTGTGAAATTCTTCCAGTGAAGATCCACAACAAGCCTATGCACTTCCAGTGCATCGGTGGTGAGCAGAAACGGAAACTGGAACAGGCCCTAGCTCTTACTGCTTGGTGCTCCACACTAAATACACTGCTGAGTCTGATGGCAGTGATTACAGGGGGTCCTGATGTGAATTCAGAGCTGTAAGTTCTGCTGCAGACTTACGTGGAAGCCTTTGTACATGAATTCATAACTTTTTACGCTGAATGCTAGAGTGAATGTGTTTGTGATGCTGGTCATGTCGCTCTCTTCTGTGCTGTTTGCTGTAGCACTGGAACAGGAGGTATCTAAGCACCCCAGCCTGATGAGTGGCCTTGGCCCTGGGCACAAGAAAATGAATTTTGCTGTTTTAACTTCCCATTTGCGAAACTGGACTAGCTTAGTAACTACTTGTAAAATAGACAACTACTTGGTTCTACGCTGGAAAATGAAAACTTGAAACCTTTACTTTCCAACAGGATTAGCCATGGTTTTAAATTTTTTTTATTTTTTTTTGATCCTCACACTAGGATGTTTGCAGAGAAGAGTTACTAAAAAAACTCCTTCCAATGAAAACAAGTGTTTTACATGAGAGCAAACAAGATTACAGTAATTCAGATAGAAATAAAACAGTAGGGAAGAAAAGAGGGCTTTGAAGTTCATCAGTGGAAGCGACATAAAAAGCCCCCACTGTGATTGGGAATGTAACATTCAGGGTTCAGCCGAGTGCCGTTGTGCTGCGTGGGAGTACATCTGCATTAGAATAACCGCATGCCTTATTATAGTTTACTGTCTAGCAATCTGAACGTGGGATGAGCAAAATACATGTAACGATGTGAAGCTTCACATAGAGGGGTTTAGCGCTTTTGGTTTTGTACTGGATGAAGCTAAGCCCAATTTTTGGAGTTTCCCAAATTCTCTCATAATAAATAAATAATCGTAAAAGCCCAGGGTATTTCCAAGAAAAAAATCCTTTTTGGGGAAAGAAACTAGTAGTTCAAAGGCATATGGAATTTTTCCATGAAGGAGAAATAGCAACAGGCAAGGTGAGAAAGAGAACTGTACTGCAAGTATGTTGTGTCTCATTGTTTCTCAGGGACCAGGCAGGGCTCAAATGAAGCCCTTTATTTATTAATTTTAATCAAAGCTTTTCTCTTTAATATAAGCTGACAACGTCTAACTTCAGTTTCCGGAACCCAACTGCTTTCAACAAGATTCTAACTCCCCACATTGAAAAAAGCCCTTGTGATTGTGGAAAATGTAATTGAGCTGTATAAGCAGGGAAGCCAAATCTGTTTTGAAACCTTGGTTGCACACTCAGGGCTCTGAAACCGTGCCACAAACCCAGATAATTAGAAATGGCTGGTGAGGGGCTCTCAGCTTACTTCTATCTTTGTTTTGCTATCAATTATCTCTTTTATGCCTCAGTACCATTCCTGACAAAGAACCAAGCCAACCTGACTCTGTATGAGATATGACCAACACTGTCCTGTTTTCCTTCGTGGTATATTTGTTGGGTCTTCGCTCACTTGACTGAGGCTCTGCCTACTGCACGTCTTGAACTTCAAATAACTAGAAATAAATGTAAAATGCATCTTCTAAAGTCCCAGCTAGACAACTCTATGTACTTCGCTTTCTCAAACTACTTTGCTAAAAACAACAGCCCAAGTTTTCAGTATAAATATTTCTCTATATATTTATTTTTCAGCCCTCGTTAAATATTCCTGACAGATTGAGCTATAATGACACAGAGACGTCTCCTTTGACATCCATGGACAAAGACTGCTGCAAGTACAGACATGGGAGGGACAACTTGAGTTAATCTTCTATGAAGCCTAGGAGTTGAAACAAAACAAATTTCTAGCAGGATTTAGATGGATGTGATGGGAAATTTCTGAATGTAAAATCTTAAGTGGGACATGGGCTCACGTTGGACAATAATGTAAGGCATGAAGATAGTGATTTGTAGCAGAGGAAAACTGGCAAAGGTTGTTCAGCTCTGAATCCCATGTTCCCCCTGCTGCATGGAAAGTAAACACATCAGTGGAAGGGTTTGTGGGGAATTGATACTTGTTTTGTCCTATCAAACCTTACCTCCCACTTGTCTTCTCCCAGAGCCAAGCTCATCAAGGATCTAGCTTCTTGCAACATTTTTTCCTCTTAAAATGAATCACTCCATTTTCCCAGCTCTTTTTTCTGAGATGCCCTTCCTTGGATTTACCTTTTAAAACTGTTGAAGAGGGATGTCAAAAGAACAGAAATGGGCCAGAAAGATTTTGTCACTGGAACTACTTTGTGCAGTACTGAGTTCCTTCATGGTGCTCAAAATTCACGACCTCTGCAGCATTACCCTTGCATTTACCTCATTAAGAAAGTCATACTTCTGCTCTGTTGGTAGTCTTGTAAATAGAAAAGAACCACGGAACCCTCTGCAGACTGAAGGCCTTCCTCACTTTCAGTCTGACAGAGCACCATCAGAGAATACATAAGGGAAGGTAAGCTTTAATGGAGCTAAATAAGATGACCTTAGCTGTGGGACTACTCCAGATGGAAGAAAATGAGGGGAAGATAAGGACTCTAGACACTACTTCAGAGGTAAGCTGCTCACCTGAAAAATGGCAGGGCTGGGACATACTTCAGACCCCGCTGGGTTCACTGTAGAGGATCTATTGTCTTAATTTGACTTTACAAGAAGCTATGGAACAGCATTACATTTACTGGTCACCAGCAGGATGTAATCCTAACTTCTGAGATCTGTAGAGCGCTGTAGTCCTCTTCAGCAGTTCATCTTCTGAATGACAGTTTTTTAAAATACAAGTTGCTTTTCACAGCCTTACTGAAGTTCCTTTATAGACAACAAAAGCGAAGCAAATAATTCCGTACAGCCTCTGAAGCACACAGTTTGTGTCTAGTGTTATCCCACTGTGTGTTTTGAGGACCACAGATGGCTGGGGATGGCACACATGGGAACAATTAGATCCACGGTTGTCATCAGGCAGTCAAGCGTGAGCTTTACCTTTCAGCACCTTATCTATTTCTGACACAGATATCAGCTGCACAAGTGCTGTCAGCACTGCAGACTGCCTTTGTTGCTGTTATAACAGTGAATTGTTTGCAACAAATAATGTAATTGCCAAATTTTAGCTTTTCTTCCTCTGAGAGGGCTGTCTATACCAGCTGTCCGTGCCTTCAAATGGACTCTATAACATAAGTGTTGAGGTTTTATTCCATCTTTCTTATGATTTCTTACCTACAGTTCATCTATAAGCATGGCTGAGGCAGAATTCCATGTGAGAATCAGTAAACTGAGTATTTGCCCATTTCTGCAGCCCTTGTATGGCCTGTCACTCCACATTCACGCTATACATTCACATAGCTCCATCTGAGTAGAATTTAGGGAGTCTTGCCACCCAAATGTCATTTCATCATGACTTTTGTGTTAGCTGCCACTTCTTTAAATTCTCCACCTCCTCTGAATAGATGCCTCATTAATGAACATTCACAAAGTCAAAGAATGACTGGGCATCAGTCTAGGAGACAAGCCAGATCTCGGCCACAACCTTTTCCCAGTGTGCCAGTGACCAGGTTAGATCTTGCCCCTGGTCTGCAGGTTTTTGCAAATCTATTATTCAAGTGCACGTTAATCGCATTCACAGCATGGGAAATGCAGGAGCATAACACGGCTTCTTGAAATCCACTCCCAGAACAAGGTGCTGCTTAGTGCCAGTGTTGTATTTCTCTTGGTTTGTAGCCTGCCTAAAAGGGGGGAGCAGAGGTTCATAAGCATGCCCTCCACCTTTGTAACAGCCTGTACAATAGATGTGAATAGTGACAACCTGTGGGGATGCGGACACAAAAAATAAATTATCTGTGAATCTTACTTGTGAGGAACCCTACAAACTTGGAAGGCAGAAAGTGAATAAAATATCAATTAAACTAATACGATTTTTGAGCAGTCAGGGCCAGCAATTAGGTGAGAATGGAACTGTAACTAAGTTGTCTGGAGAAGCCACTGACTGTGACTTGTGTGTCATCTACAGTAAGTGTCGAAATGTTCCTCAGACTGTAACCTTTCCAACAAGTGATGAGACTTGGAGTTTAGTAAATATTTGTAGAACATAGCTGAGAAAGAGCCGTGAAAAGGCTGCAGAGACGTATGTGTGGGTGTGATGGAAAGATTGAGAGTATGGTGTATTCAGATTCAAAAACAAATTACTTCAGTTCTGTCTGCTTCCCTTTCTATGATCACCCAAATATTACTCTGCTGTTCTTACTATATTTTCTTTTAGCTTATTTAGACAAGGTTTTATGGGTACAGAAACTTCTTTGGATGTCAAAAATCCCCAAACTGCTTCTAGAACTGTATTGCTGTGAGAGCTTCAGTTTCTGTTGTCTGAGTATATAAATAAAAATCACGGTCAGTATTAGCGTGTATTACAGGCGTTATCGCTATAACCAGAGGCCTTTCATGCACTACAGTGCTCTTCTGCAAGCCATATACAAGCAGGGCAAAAAGATACTCCCTGAACCACAAAGCCTACGTATACCTTTGTATATAAAAAAACCAGAGGGAACATAAGGCAGGATGGGTAATCCTTTTAGTTTTCCATTAGCTAAACAGAATTATTTTTCAGAAGCCTGTCTGGGTAGCGTCATTCTGATAAAGGATGTACAAGATGAAGTGTTGAATCTGAATCTGCTCTTAGTAACTTAGCTCTCCCATATGCATTTCAAAATTAACATTTTAGTGAAATTAGAAATAAAAAAATCCCAAGGATAACATTCTTAGTTCTAGCACAAGAATGCTGCTCAGCTATTTTTTTTTTTCCTGTTGCTATGTAGGATTTATATTTAAGTTACACAGCTTTTCACTTGGCAAGTCTAAAACTCGGCAAGTCTAAGAGAGACTTCAGGCTTTTGCCTGAGCACTGGATACGGGCCTCGATGTAACATCAAAACTGAACCAAGTGGAGCATTTGGACAAAACTTTTCAAGCCAAAAAATGTTCCTGGTCTGCAGGATCATTCACTGGTTGCAGTGGTGAGCCCTTGCTTTCTCAGTGTGGGACCCAAACAGCACATACAGACACTCACTAAAGGATGGTGTAGACTAAAGTTCCTGCTGCTCAGTTCCTACCTGTGAATTACCTAATGCTCGTGGCTACTCTAGGGTATGACTACGTCTTGGTATCTCCCATTGCAGTAGTTCAACTATGTACACTTAAATGTAAACTCAGAGAGCGAGGATGAATTTAGGCCCGTGCTGAAAACACTGCTTTAAGGCATGAGAAAGTAGCCGGGAGGAGCTGCACGCTGTGCAGGACAAGCAGCGTATCAGCCCTGCAATCGCTTTGCACTCACAGTTTGCTCGGGGATGTCTGAATCTGGGAAACATTTCCAATGAAAGTTTGATTGTTGATACAAGCCTGTGAAATATTTAGATTTTGGAACTGCTTTTGCACAGATAAGCTTTTCAGCAAAAAAATATAATAGCACTTGTTTTACATGCACAGACTCTTCCCATGGATTTGGATAAGACATCAACATTTGGGCAAATATTATTAATACTTGAATTCAGATTTGCCTAAACCCGAGAAGCAAGATGTAGAGCAGATTTCTCAAATCCTTTATGCATGCAAACAACAAAATTCTGCATAGCTCAATATTTTGATACAGAAACTCCTACCCTAGGACCTAGCTATGGGGAATTTTTTTCGTTCTGTCTCCTGAGCTAATAGAATAAATGTAAGTGACTTTCTGGTGAGTATTATGAATACCAAATCCTCGAGAGGTTTCATCTAACACTGGAACAAATGCTGGTAACATTCAATTGCTGGTAGCAAAAGGAGTAAATAAGAAAAAGGTTTTTGTCATGAATTATTGCTCAGAAGGGTGAGGTGGTGTACTTACAAGTGCTGGAGAAAGCAGTTCACTGCAGGCAGGGGGTGCAGAGACAATGTAAAGAGAAAACGATGCCTTGCTTCAGTTTTGCTATTCATACTTCTTAGCTGTATTCTCTTGTGTTTTAGCAAAGCTCTGAATGCAGGAGGCATTCATGGAAATGACAAACGTGAGGCAGCCGCTGCTACCAATCATGTTGATTGCTTCACAGAATTTTAAAACAGGACTTTGCATTTGGTGTGCTAGTGGAAAAACTTCACAGTAAGTGTGCTCTGCAGCTAACGTATTTAGGCAAAGCACCTCAAAGTAATGTGCCTCACTGTTAAGTTCCTGGCATGGCATTTGCATGAACCAAATCTCACCTAGAGATCAAACTGCCTGATGTAATACTAAAAAAGTCTCCCTTTCCTCAGTAGCACATTGGCTTTTTTTTTTTTTAAAAAAAAAAAAAAGCTTTCACATTGTACTAGGCAATCTCCCCTTTAGATCAGCTAAGCATCTGCTTTATAACTCCTGGCAAGAATGAATCTTGACTCAGGCTTCTTTAAAATAAGGAAATGTCAAGCATTACACACAGACACACACCTTCCCCTCTAAAATAGTGCAACATTTTTTTTCACCTTTGTCAAAACAATGCTGAATTCAATGAAATGCATAGAATGAATTAAAACCATAGAATCATCCAGCACATAATTTAAAAACTAACTAAAATCCAACATAATCCTCTCTGTGCATGAGCTTGGAACAAGGCAGAGATAGCCAAGTCCCTCTCAGAGGTGACCTCACTGTCTCCCCGTATTTTTGTTTTCATTTAGCTCTGCAAAAAGACTTGTATCTTGTTTGCACAGAGAAGAGGAGAATTATTCACAGGTTCCTTACCTCTGCTGCTGGCATACAGGATCACCAGGGCGACCACTGCACAAGTCATGAGGAGCAGCAAGACAGACAGACCGATTGCCACAAAGCTCCAGGATTTCTTCCCAGATTTTGTTGATTTTTCCACAATATCCATTTGACTTTCTGATTTCCCCATTATCGTAACTCTAAATTGAGGAGGGGAGGGGAAAAAAGAATTAACAGCACAGTTAAAGCAATATAGGGATAAACGCATGACAAATCAGGGAGGAAAAGGAAGCAGAATAAAAGCAAAGATAGATAAAGAAAACTTCCAAATTATTACATGTATTTGTCCATTTGATTGTCCACAGATTTGCCAACCTCATTCTCCATCTCCTGTGCCTACCAGGTTGTCTGCACTCAGGGTGTGCTGCGGGGGGGTGTTCTGGACTACGCTACCCTTGGCTCTCAGCGGTGCAGTGTCATAACTTCAGGAGCCTGCTTTGGGGAAGCATGGAAAAGTCTCATGACCAGGTTGGGCAGCTCCTTTCTCCCAAACAGGGAAGGAGGGGAAAACTGTCTCCTTTCACTCCCCGCTTCAAAAGTGTCTTGCTGTTTCAAAGAATTCCTCTTTTTTTCCTCTGTGGATATGAGTAGGTCTGCCGAGCTCTGTTAACAGCAGTAGAATCCAAAAAGGGATCCTTCCAGGTGCGAGTGCCTTTGGGCTGTGTCTGCTCCGTCCTTAGCACAGGGGAAGGGTTGGGAATGTAGAAGGCTCCTAGAACACGTGTCAGCTCTCAGGTCTGTCCGAGTTTGTGACCTCCAGCTTCTCAGTCTTCTCAGAGCCATGCTCAAACTTCAGAGCTCAGCCGTGTGCGGCTCCCAGCTCCAGGCAAGTGCTCCTGAGCAGCAGAGGGAGGAGGGCTTGCAGCACAGAGGCAGACAGGGCTCTGCGCTCGCAGCCTGCCAGCGGCACAAGCTCCGCTCCGCTGCAGCTTCTCCTAAGTTTCCTCTAGCTTTCCTGAAATCTGCCGCCAGGTTATTTGGCTGCTGGCGCTCACAGAAGGAGCGTGAAGTTGGAGAGGTGCAAACCTCTCAAAACCCTCTGGCTCTGAGAGTGCTGGCAGCTTTTGAGTACAATATACGGGAACAGCTTCTCATTTGAAAACGCACTGATTTATAGATTGTTGCAGGCTATGCGCAGAATTCTTTTACGTTGCTGTTTGGAAATCTATCTGGTAGCAGCTGGGAAAGACAGTAAAAGCGAGGGCAGGATAGACATGCGAATTCCCTTGTTTTTTATTTTATTCTTTTCCAGAACTGACTTTGGCATGAGGGAGAAGCAGGCTGGGTTTGTTTGTGGGTTCCCCCCCTCCCCCGGCAGGCTGGTTTATTGAGCTAGTGTAACTCGCGGCTACAGTTCACACTATATAAATTTTAAGGTCGGTATCTCTCTTGACCCGAGTGCTTCACCTGCACTCCAAGTTCTGTGTGTGTTCAGGAGGGGGGGAGCAGAGCAGGGCTTTCTTTGATTTGCGGCAGTCCTGTTTACTGGGAACGTAGATGCAGAATGTTCCAAGAATGTGAACGCAGACCTGTTTCCGTGAATGGGGTAGGAAACAATGAATACCAGTTTCTTCTGCCAGGAGTCTAAGCCTCCTCTTCTAGTCAGTGCTCTGCCTCAAAAGCCCATGAGAATTTGCCTTTTTTTTGAGTCGTATTATCTTAGGCTTCTGTCAAGTGTGAAGGCAGCTATTCTCATCCCACCATCTGAAGAGGAGTATAAGTACACAAAGATCTGAAAGAAACCAGTGCACTTGCAGATCCTGGGTGTCCATATGTGCAAACTAGCTACAGAAGGGAAGGTTGCTTGTAAGGACAAAGCTATACATTTAATGATCAGCTAAGGGATCTCTTATTTCTGTTTGTGGGAAGTTCTATATCTACAAAAGATTAGTTTCCTTTGTATGTAAATATTCCTAATTGCTGAACAGTTTTATCATTACCTTACAATGTAGCTGGCTCTGAGGAAGGTTTACCTAGCTAAGGTCTGTAATACTGCAACAGACAAACGCTTCACGCAGGATTTAACGTAGTTATTCTTGTAATGTGGCTGTAAGATGCTGAAGGGCGTTATTCTGCCCGTTCCACAGGTGGAGAATCAAAATGCCAAGAATCTAAGGGCTTTATTCCTACTGCTTTCTCCTCATGCCTGTTGTAGCCACTGTGACCAGCACGGGCTCCGAGGCAAGGAGTGCTACGAGTGATTCAGAATGCCTGCTACTCAGGGTGCAACCCTAGACCCCCATGTAACCAAGAGATAAAGCACTTAAAGTCCTACATAACATCTGTAATAAGTGATTTGAGCACGGCCCAAAGTGACTTAATTGAGGCCATGCATGAGCACTAAGAATGTAGATCTCCTAGGTCCCCAGAAAATGCGTGGATTCCCTCAAAAAGCATCAACCTAATCATAAAGAAAATACTTTTTTCCTTTTTTATTTTTATTTTGGGAGGAAGTGGGAACTATATCAAGAATCTCTTGCTGTATCTCTAATGGCTTCGCTTCCTTGTAGAGCTGAGGAGAAGGTGTACCGTTTCCAATAGGAAGTACAAGGAACTTTGGGTGTAGCAATGGCACTGGCTTGCGTTTTCTAAAGGTTATGTTAGGCCAATCTGAACATTAGACTGGAAAGTCGGTAGTGACAAACATTTTGTACTTCTTTTACTCTTTCAGTTTAGCTTTGAAATAAACTGCTTAGTATTTGTAACGAAGATACTTCCATTATCACTTCTCAGGCAGGTATCGGTGACAAATGGTTTAGGTAGTGCTGAGCCCATTTGCATTAGGGAATGTCAGAAAAGGGAGAAAATGGATTAGTAAGGTTATCACGTTCCTTCAGGTCCTATTTTAATTTTTTTTTTTTTACCTGCTTTTCTACACTAAGTCAGCATCTGGGTGAGCAGTAGCAGTGCACAACCCAAAGCAGTCATGCAGAAGTTTGCAGTTGTGGCGGAGGAGTAAAGGAAGTGCCTGACTATTAACACCATTTTCTACTGGGAAAAGTTGTTTTTATCCTCTTAAGATTCAAATTTAGACTGATTGGCAAACACAGCATATAACTTAAGTGTCATAGGTGTGTATATATGTTGTCTTTTCCAGGCAAGTATAACCAAGTCAACTGGAAGCCCACAGGATGTGCCTGAGAGCAAGGCAGAGTCAACGCAGGCTCTGAATACGCTCAGAACGGCCCGTAGGCTTAGGAGCAATTGTTGCAACTAATGAATGTTCCATCGGTGTGTGCCTTCAGACAAATTATATAGAACATACAGAAAGCAGATAATAAAACCCCATGTAGTGGACCTAAAGAAGCTGAAATTGGCTGCTGTTCTTAAGGTGAAATAAATCACTGAGCACTTTTGCTGATGAATACGCTGGGGGAAATTTGATGTGGATGATCATGAAGAGGATCCTTTTGTACCTTTTTACTCAGAAGAAAATACTTTTTTCTTCTACTTTATGCATCTATTGGCAAACTCCCCCCTAAGGAGGGGCAAGCAGAGCTAATATTAAAGGCAGTCAAGGGAGCTGTAATTATGTATGTCAGAACAGAATTATGCCACATGCTGATGGTGGGAAGACTTGAATATTTTGTAAAGGACTTTTACGGGCGTGAGAGGACCTTGTGACAAGATACATTTCTGGTTTGTGCTGAAGTTTGCGAGGGGAGATATGAGCTATAAAATACACATCGATAGATGCAGAGATAGCAATACTAGACAGTATGATTTTGATTTAAGAATGATGTATCTTGTTTTTATTGGGTGTTTCTCTTCATGATGGAAAATCTGGTAACAAGCATTTAAATTGCTGTGCTGTAAGAAAGTTGGTTTTGTTTTGTTTTGTTTTTTAAAAAAGTGCTTCCTTTCTGTATGAGGAGAAGCACCAGCAACTGTAAAGGACATATTTGCAGAATCATTAATTTTGATTGTCTTGAGCAACTTTGTGTGGTCACTGAAATAGAGTAATCCATCATTCTGACAGTTCTCCACTAGTGCAGTGAGGTCCCCGTTCTGTTCATTGCTTCTAAGGGGAAGGACCTGTTTTGGTTTCTGACACAGTCTCAGTGTCACCTTGTAGCCTTTATGGCAAAGGAGATGTGATGATGCAAAGTGGAAAGTGGGTTTTTTTTATTATTTGTTTTCCTAAATCTCCTATTCCACCAAATTATTCGTAATTTTTTTTTCTTTCTGCAGTACGTTTCAACCAGAAGTTGCTAAAAGAAGGTTGGTTCCTTTATACCTTAATGCTAAAACTGAGGCACAGGGAAGTGGTGTGACTCATCAAAGTTACAACAGTGGTCACTGCCTGCAGAAATTTTCATGTACTGGTCTGGTCTAGTTTGCAATCTATTACTTTTATTTCACAAATTAGCTTAAAAAGTGTAATTTCTATTTACTATAGTGTGAAGGTGAACACCGATCCGGGGATTTCTTCTTCCAGAAACTGAGAAACAGTACTTTTCAGTTATTGGAAAACATGCTCTTTCCCCAAAGCAATGTAGATGCAAAACATACGAAGCAATGAGGTATTTGCGGTTTGCATTGGGCTACTTTGAAAGGATTTTTCCCTTTTTGCTTGCTTTGTAACTAAAGGAGGTTCTTCTGTTACTGGAATTTGAATTTGTAAGGAGCTTGGAATAGCAGGGTTTGAGTTTGAAAAAAGCCTCAACCCATAGATTTTTACACTTGGACCCTGGAGGGGTGGGGCTTGAGTAGCCAATCTGGATGACTGCTTCCTTTTAGGATGTTTTTAGTGTGAACTTTAAGACCCCACATATGACTGTTTACTGAAGAGGTGCTTCCTCAGGCATAAGGCAGCCCAAACCGCACAGAACTATTGCAGTCCTGGTATAGAGAAAGGGAGCTGGGCTGAGTTTTTATGCAAAGCTTTTCTTCTTGGGAGAGTTTCTCAGGTCTGGGAAGAATTTATGGTCCGAGAGCTCCAGCCCTGAACAGTAAATAGTCGAGCCAGTGCCTGGGAGACTGTACTTGATTCAGGACTGTGAATATTTTTGCTTTCATGTTTCCCTTGGAGAATCTGGAATAACCGTGGCTATATCTGGGACATGCGCTAGGAGAAGATAGCATTCAAGGATACTACTACCTTTCTCAGAAGTTTGGTTGCTGTGCCTTAGTTGCTTTCAATGTCAAATTGACCTTCAACTCTTCATTTAAAGGAATTGATTCTAAAGATAAAGATTGTGAAGGGTTGTGCAGGTTTTTTTCCCCGTGCTAGGGTTATATGAGAATATATTACCTAATTTAGTTCCCTGTCATCCTGAGGTTTTGCACAGCCTTCTCTCAGTGCTGACTATGACCTCCCAACAACTTATTCAGGTTTTGCACTAAGACAATTATTTGTGTTTAGTACTGATGTAATTGAACGTGCTGGGTCATCTGAATAGGTGTTCTAATGGTTGCTGCTCTCTGTATACCCCAAGAAAATCAGGGACTGCATGAACAACAGGGTAGTTATTTCCCAGCCAATGCTCTGGGCTTCTCCTGCAGGTGTTAAACAGCTACATCAAATGTATAAACAGCTCAGTGTCCTAAAGTAATCAAAACCAAACAGGACATGATGCTGACATAATCTTTGGTATGATGTGTCTTAAGCATTGTTACCATGGAAACAAGGTATCCATCTCTATCTGTATCTGCTTATAAACTGATCCATGCTAAGATGTCAGAAAACCGCATACCTCTGGATGGCAGGGTTTTGTACTTTGCGCTGAATATTCTGCTCATGCAAAAAGTCACATATAAATCTTGACTTTTTAGGCAGTCATCCAAAGCCTTTTGAGTGATGTGGGCATGCAACTTCTGTTGTGACCTCACTTCTGTACAAGGTGATTAATGCAGAGGCTTTTGAAGGGCTCTAATGGGCTGGCCTCGGCAACAACTTGTAATGTGATGCTCCACAAGAATTCAGTGCAACTCTAGTGGAGCGTGGTGTGGCTATGATGTGTAACTTTTCTATAAAATTCACTCCCCTGGAATGGCCAAACCTCCTGTTCTGGTTATTGCTGGCACATCAAAGCGTGAAGAGCTATCTCTGGTTTGATGCAGCAGCACTGCTGTCAAACTGCCATAATGCAGATGCAGCTTCCAAGGAAGGGTTGGAAAGGACCCTGCACTTCATCATGCAATAATGTCTCTGAAAATCCAGCACAAATCTTGCAGAGTGGGTGTTGCTTTAGTACTTGTTGATCATGTTTTGACTCTAGCTTTAGAAATGAGAACTGATTAGCTGGAAAACTCCTCTTACTGTTTCAGTTCCCAATTCTGTAATGTATGCACATATGCAAATACCACACAGAGGTAGGGATTGTTGACTTACGCATGCAAAAAGGAGGACACTGCAAAATCTAGGAAGCAAAAATTCTGTAGTGTGTGTTGGATGGACAGTTTTCTTCCAATAGTAATTCAGCAAGAATTGCTCTGTGGAAAGCTATTTTCCTTGTCTCTGATACAAACAGCAAAAGCAGCTTGTTTTGAAAAGTCACCCACAGGTGGGAACACAAAGATAAGTAGTTTACCAATGAATTCCATGCTTTTTTGTGCTACGTGTCTGCTTTTTTCCTTTCCGATTTCTTTCTGAGCCCTTTCCTCTTTCAATAGAGGAAAACACAGCAATATTGTGTTCCATTTAACTTACAAGAGTTTTAGGACTGGGTGACACCTTGATTCTAGCAGTGGCACAATAAAGAATGTAAATGAATGTGTTAATAGGCAAAGCACATGCTTATGCTACCTTGCATTGCAGCTTTGCATTTCACTTTGATTCTATTGCTTTGGATTCTGCTACTGATGGATAACAAATATTTCACACTTGGAACAGATGGGTCAGTTAAGAGTGGATTTTTTTTAAAATGTGTGAAATCTTCATTTCTTTTCTTCCTTTCAGTCAGTTTTATTCACCATATACAATCCAGCAACTGTATCTATCCCCATATCCCAGAAGTGGTGCAATACCAGATCTGAAATCACTTGCATGTGAAATATTTTGCATTTCTTCAGCACAGATTACAAGGTACCACCTCCTGTGTGTGTGAGAGGCAGGGGTGTGGAGGCTACCCTTTGAAGAGGCTGCTTAAAAACTCTTTTTGTTGCTTGCCCCTCTGTCTTCAGTACAATAAAGAACAAGTCTGGAAAGGTAGCTAATGTGACCCAAGTTTCAATGTTCAGGTTACACAAAGATATGTTTCTTCTGTGTGTATGAATTAGTCTAAATAGGAAAACTCACCTGAACCAAAATGTATAATGTATGTCTAGAATTGTCAGACTTACTATCAACATCGCTAGTTTTGTTTAGTAACCAAACCAGTACCCACTATTCCGGTACTGTCAACTGTTAGTAAATAGCTTCACTAACCTCAGTCTCCTCAGTCTAAGCAGTTGCGTTCTGAAGAGTGTAAGGAGTATTTAAGAAACTGTGATAGAAATGAGTCTGTGATAGAAATGAGTCTAGTGAACACATCTACCTTAAATACAGACGACAATGTGAACCTGTAGGGTGACATTAAAAAACAAACCACCGAGCAGCCTAGCCCCCAGTAAATCAGCACAACGAATGACGCCAGGACAATGGCTGGATGCTACCCTTTGATTTATTGTAGCAGGGATGCTGACTACAGAGGATAACTCATTGTGCTCAAAATAATGGGTTTGTCTTTGAGAGGCAGTGTAACCCTGCCATCTATCAACTAGCATAAAAAAAAAAAAAAATCAGTACTCAAATATCGTCTTATAGCTGGCTGGCTACCAGATGTGTGTAGTGTAAATAAGCCCTAGTAGATGCACATCCGAAACACAAATCAGAACTGGGAAAACCTTGAGGTTTAGACGATGTTTCAAAACTCTGCACTCACCCTCCCTTTAGAGATAGTGATCTCTTGACCATCATCAGAAGAAAAAATATCAGACATTAGTGGTGTCATGTATAAAAGGTATGCGATGATTTCTGCAATGAATTTCTAAATGCATGCCCTTTGCCCAGAGAAGCAGGTAAAAATGTGAAGTTGTCTTACCTCTGTCTTGTGGAGAATGTTTTTCAGCTGCAGAGGTCAGGTGGCTTCTGTAGTTTCTGGGATGCAGTTGGAATGTGTACGTTTTCTGGCAGTCAGAAACAAATGCTTATTCAGATTATCAGCATTGATCTCTTTAACAGGCTCTCCCCAATAATGGTCTTGCAAAGTACTGTGCCTAAATCTCCCTCTCTCTTCCCCTTGTACATTCACACTCATGCAGAGGTGGCTTAGAATGCCCAATGAATTAAATGCTCTGCTCAGAGACTTATCAGGGAGAATTAACCCTTTCCACCATATTTGAAATCAGTTGATTCTATACCTAGACTGGAAAATAGTTTGTGCAGCAGGAGTGAGCACTGCTGTCCTTAAGTGGACAAGATGATTTCCTAGCTTGTTAGCATTTAGGAAAGTCTCTCCTATTACAGTAATTCATTCTTGGGAAAGTTCTCATTTTACGTGACATGCTTTACTTCTTTCCCAAGAGATTTTTCAAGTATCTACGGCAAGAAGACTTCATCTGAAAGGCAGTGTCTCATTTTCCGTACACTTAATTTCAGTACAGTGATGAATATTGCAATTACTTTTTTAATGACACAATTAAAATTATATGCGCGTGACTTAAAGGGTATATTTTTTGCATTATTTTGCTGTATGGGAAGATAGATTACAAACAAAATTAATTTAAGATATTTTACTTGAAATTATTTTCAGCTACAGAGCACATAAACAGTACATATAATGGACATTAGAGCTGAAATTTTTATATCTTACAAATGACAGAATATAGTTCAGTTTTCCAAGGGAAGATATTCAGAGTAGTTGAAAAATTTAGAGTACATAACCATAGTCATATGCATTTCAACACCATAAGATCCTCTTCAATAAATTGTTACACTTGGTTTTGGTGAGACTTTCACGGTGTGAAGTCCTGAATTATCAAATGCTTAACTTTTAGCAAACTTCCCCTTTTCACCCGTACCTTACCTCTTTCTTGCATGCCCACTGACAATTAGGACACTGTTGTGGAAGCTAGAAGGTTTGCATCATTCAGCCTGAATATGTATTGAATTTGCATCCTGAATGAACAACCGGTGGTTGCGTGGAAAGTGGTTGTGGCAGTATCAGGAGCTGCAGGATAAAAGAAGGCAGAAGAGAGGTCTGGTCAGTTCTTTCATGTAGGAACTGCTGGAGGTGCCTTACATTAGGAATGGACCCTGGCTCTGGAGATGCAGGGCAGTACCTGCCTGCCCACTAGGAAAGGATTTGGATTCTAGATGTGCCTCTGTGGTTAGAGTTTTCCATTAGGTACCTGTTGGTTGGCAGATGGTTCATTCCCAGAAGCAGCCAACACTGCATGCAGCACGGGGTGCCCAAGTGGCATCTGGATTCCAGCGTACAGCAAAGACTGCGGCTAAAACTTAGGCAGTGTCATGCCTATAGGCAGTTATCTAAATGTTTTTATTGTTTCTTAACCCTTATCGTTGCCAACAAAGTAAACACAAAATCTGTACCAGTGGGCTGCATACTGTGGGATGCCCAGGATGCTTTCTTGCTCCCACTGAGGGCTGAGGCTCTGCCTTTACTTGTGCCAGAGGCATTTGTACAAATAAACAAGGGGGTATCAGACACAGAACAGAGGGGTGACCTTTACCAGCATCACTGATTAGGGAAAGGGTTTGATGACAATCTGCAGCTCTTTTACAAGAATGTAAAATGTAAAAATAATGTCATCTTCAAAGCACTTTGTACCTAGAATGAAGAGATACTGGCAAGCATCTGAAGTAGAGTATTATCCCCATTTTACAGATGAAAGAAAGTCACGCACAGAATCAAAGTCAAGATTAGATTAAGAGACATCGATGCCAGAGGAGCTATTATGTCTTGTTTGGCATCTGGCAGAACAGAGCAGAAAATTTCACACAGATTACTCCATTAAATCGATAACCTCTGTTTGGGCTTAGAAAAAGACCTCCAGAGCTGACATAAAGACCCTGCACCATCTTTAAGCAAGCTGCTCGCAGGGCACCATTGGAAGTTTGAATCATATTCCAGTATGAGTTTGTTTAACTTCTAACTGCCTCATATAGTTTCGTTTGAATAATATTTTTTTAGGAGGCCCTCATATTGCCTAAAATCTCCTTTTGCATTTCTGCTACCTAGAGATAATTGTCAAGTAGCTACCTTGGCCAGGATAAGCTGACAACACTGAGTTTATTCCTTTGGCCCATGTTCTTAACTCATGCTTTTAGGTAATGGGACTTAGGCTTTTCCAAATTTAGAAAAATGCTAGATGATTTTTAGAAAGTGTCCACAGTATTTACTGTTAACTTCTTCTCTCCCACCTTGTCTGTTTTATTTCTCTGCTGCATTTTTTTATTTTTGCCCCCTATTGCAATGCCTACAGTCTAAGAATCTTTGGAAATAGGAGTGGTCCAGAGTTTGTAGAATTAGAGCCTTCATTATTAAGGTCGTATGTGCATTGCTGTTTGTGTAGAATATAACAAAAATAATAGCAATACAATCAACTTGAGAAACCTTTACTGTTTTCTGGTAAAGTTACGACTTAGTTTAGCTTAGCTTAAAGTAAAACTCCTAATCTTACCTCTAGGACTCTTATCACTTCACATATTTGTTGAACAAACTCGTCAGATATCTGTGAATTGAATAAAATGATGTCCGTATGAGTTTGAAAAGTCTAGAAAATAAATCATTTCAGAAATGGCAATAGATTTTAGCAAACGTTATGGAATGGGGAGGGCAATTATAGGGGAAGCTCTTGGGAGGAACCTCAGTCAGCAACAGACTTACGTAGACAGACTGGAGAAGGAGGAGGAGGGCCACGATGCTCGAAGGGCTGGAGAACCTGCTCTGTGAGGAAAGACTGGAGGAGTTAAACCTTTTCTCCCTGTAGAAGGGAAAGCTCAGGGGGGACCTCATCACGGTATTCCAGTACTTAAAGGGCAGCTACAAAGAGGACAGAGGGTCTCTCTTCATACGGAGCGACATGGAGAAGACAAGGGGCAGTGGGTGCAAGTTGCGCTGGGAAAGGTTTCACCTTGATACAAGATTTTTTTTTTTTCTCTTTACAGTAAGAACAACCAATCTCTGCAACAGCCTCCCCAGGGACGTGGTAGAGTCCCTGTCACTGAAGGTTTTCAAGATGGGATTGGACAGGGTGCTAGGTAATCTCGTCTAGGCTCTCTTTCCCATAAGAGGCTGGCTCAGATGATCTTCCAACCTGGACTGTTCTCTGATTCTATGAAAAATGTTTTGTGGATAGGAATTGGCTTAAGCGTGTGCTTAAAAGGTGTGTTGAATCAGGTCTTGGATACTAAATACACCACCACTTTCAGTCAATTAGAAGTTTCCCTGTTGAGAAGTGATTTGGGTCTTTCAAAATGACACAGTCTATTCTAAGCTGTCAGTTCTGTGCCATTTCCCTCTACATCTCTACTTGATGTGTGATTATATTGCAGTTCATCATTCAGGTTTATTAGGAGGCTTAATTGGATTGCATTAGCTGGCATTTAAGCCATCCAAAACAGTTGAGAATGCAATCAATTAAAACATCCAAACACATTAATGATGTAGACACAGGGCAATTTATGTAGATGGCTAATTACCTGTTTTCTCCAGTAAGTAGATTTTATTGCCCAAGAATGGACAAATGATGCATGAGAAGAAAAGAAACAGCATTGCAAAAATACTGTTGGCAAGGTTGCAAAAAAAAAAAAAAAAAAAAAGAAAAGAAAATAGCAAGGTATAAATGTTTCTATTGTTAAAACTCTAACTAAAAGAACAAACCCTGCACCATTACTAGCACTCAGAGTTGTTCCTAATATTGTAAGATTTTAATGTGACTTTTAGAGAACATATCAAGTATATTACCAGTGTTTGAATGTCTTATAATATGACATCTGAGGTTTCTAAGCAATCAAGATGCTCCATGAGATGGTCATTTTAAGTGGGGAAATACTAATCACTGTCAGTTTTTCATTTCATCCACTACTGATCTGCATCTAAAAACGTGGCCCCCTTGTGACTTCCGATCCCTATACATCATGCTATGTGACACCCATGAAGCGTATTTGCTAGGTTGCATTATGCATACGCAGCGCTGACCTGGAGATGAAAGTACAACTGAGGGGCATAACAAAATGCAAACCAGGAATGGAATGGAATCATTAACATCCTCCTGTGTTTCCTGCTCCCTCCTACACTCTCCCTCTGGCTTTGCAGCTAAATTTTCTCATTTACTGTGACGCAGTTCAGGAATGAGACATGCAAACTTATTATCAGATACTGCCTTATGCTAGTTTATTCTCTGTAACTCTAGACTTTTTGGAATCGTGTAAGGAACGTACAAATACAAAAATAATTGGGTTGGATGGCAAGGCACCTAAAGCCACAGCTAATCTGGCAGGTTAAGCTCTGTCTTGTATTGCATGCAGAACAAGTACTTGGGGGTTCTCAGGAACTCACAATAGACTTGTCAAGGTCGCAAGGGTTTTGTCCACACGTCATAGGCCAAAAATAAACTTCGGAAATGAAATTAATTTAAATAGTTGCACAGGTCTTGGATGTGTAGGTTGTACATCTGTATTGAGGTGTGGAACCCGGAAGCTCAGTGGCACCAGGCTATGACAAAAGGGAAGGCCAAGACTGGGCAATGGCGGCTGACCAGAAATAGAAGCTGTGTGTTTTCCCTTGCACACCTATTGCCAGTCCATTGGTGAGAAACTAAAAATAACACCACTATGATCACGACTGTCTTCTGCTCTCTGCTGACATATCTTTGGGACTGGCTCGTGTTCTCTAACCTTGCTGTTTGGGATGGCAATTTGTTCCCCACCTGTCCTCATACAGTCTCAACTGCTGAATGCTACAAATAGCAATATCATCCTGCATTTGTCTTCTACCCTCCAAGCACTTTTGTGGCTAAATAAACCACTGGTCCTGCGCTTGGGGTGTCAGAGTTGTACACATCTGTGAGGTGGCTGCAGGTCTGCAGTATTCTTTGGCATCCTACAGAACAAATGGATATGAAAAAGTTATTCCTGGAACCCACAGCAGGAAGAGAAAGAGCCTTCTGAATCCCACAGCTTTGGAGTGCTGTGCCTTCTGAGTAATGAGTCACTTTCCTTAAGGTGTCATTGAGTAATGGCTGACCGAACCAACAGATTCCAACATAGACCAGTTTGGCTGAAATATGATTGAAATAGCCAAGACTCCAAAAGCAGACTATAATGCCAGTGATAATTTCATGTAACGCATTAGATTAATGGTGACTGTGACTCCTCAGAGCCCTGGCGAATTGGAAATTGCTTGATGCAGAAGCAGTACAATGATAACACGGTTAATCTTCCGCAGGGAAATGGTAGTAAAAGAAATGGCTTTTAGATTAGCTGTCATTAAAGTGAAACATCTGCCTCTGCAAGTCAAGTGGAATGTCCTCACTTATGCACACGGAAGCTCATTAAAGTTACTGGGTTTGCATGGCTGCAAGCCAGAGCCAAATTTCCACCATGATCTAAATCTGGGAAGCACAAGGAATTTGACTGAAAGTCAGGAAGATGACTTCCCAGGCAATATGTCAGCTTCAAAAATGCATTCGATCAGTTGCTGAAGTTGACGGATGTGTTTATATTCTCTTAGTACCTGGGAGCACATAACTGACTGAAATAGGAAAAATAAATGGGAGTGATATGATTTTAAAGGAAATAAAACCTTTTGAGATCATAAAAGTTCAAAGTTTAGCTCTGTATGAACTCTGGGGAAAAGCTTCCAGTTGAATATTTAATTCCAAACAATTTGCCATCATTTTTAAGCTGTTCTTTGCCTTCTGGACTGGAGAGCATAAGGTCAGGAAACTTGTGTATTTGTGAGGCAAATATTTTCACATCGGATTTTCATTTTATAGTCTTGTAAAGAATGTTGAATGGTTCAGAGGCAAGATGGCAGGCAATTGTTTGTGTAGAAACATTCTCAATCAGGATTTTAAAGATTTCTTTCATTATTCAGTACCTGGTGACAATGGGCAACACGCAGTCTTTCTGCCACTATTGCAGCCTGACTGGTGCATTCCTAAAGTTGCAGAATACTTTAAAGGAACAAAATTCACAAGGAGCAAAGAAATATTTGGTAGTGTCTGTATACAGCTCAATAAAGTACAGGTATTTAATCTTCCTTTGGGATGAATGTAGCTTCAAGCTGGTTCACAAATCAACAGTTCCACTATTTACATAGGTTATCAGGCCATATTTTCTTCTTTATTACATTAGTGTTGATTCATATAAATATACTTGAATTCTTCAAAGTTATCTAACGTTTAGAGCAGCATGCCATAAGAATATGTCCTAAAACACATCACACAAGACTTTCAAGAAGCAAGTGTTACAATAGAGTTCCTTTTCTAACTAACTTCAACCATCGGCTGCGTGCACAGAATAAGGGATGTGTCTCAAAGCAGTTGGAAACAGCTCCACAATCTTGATGAATTGCAGCTTAACATTAAAGAAACACAGAAATGTCCACTGCAGTTTTTCTATCCAGATTCTTCAATCTGGAAGAAGTGGGAACAATGTCCTGTTAGAAAATGGCATGTATATAATGAAGTAGGTCATTCAGCTGAGTGGTCCCAGACCTTGACATGGGTATGGCAACAGATAAGAATGAGATTTATCAGCCTGGAGGGGAGGGAGATGTTTGCTGATAAATACTGATAGATTTCTGGTGCATAACTATTGCTGGCGGGGGAGACCGGGCTGAAAGGAAAGCAGCCACAGCTTGCTCCCTAGTGAGAACAAGGCCCTCTCTGCTGATAGCTTGTTTAACATAGCAGCAGCCTGGCTAGAGCCAGACTCAAGTGCAGTGATCCTATTAAGGCATCTTAAATGGTCTTCACGGCCTCACTAGCGCTGAATGAAAGATCACAATTAGCCTGAGTTATAACCAAAGCCAGAGATGGTGACAGTCTATTAAAAATACTGGGTACTCAGAAAGGACTCCTTCCCTACTGCAGCGTGTTGTGGGTTTTTTTTGGTTTTTTTTGTTTTTGTTTTTGTTTTTTCTTTTTGTAGATACCATCTTCTGGCAAAGCATAGTGTGATAGAGTGGTGGAGGCATGTGAATGTGCAGGCACAGGGATGCTTTGGGCCATTAGGTGCATGGGCTGGGCAGTAGTGGAAATAGATGGCTCACATTTAAATGCGTCTGCTCCCCAGGACTCCAGGAAATGAGCGTTAGAATTGGTTGTGGTGAGTGTGAAATTGTGCTAGGCATGCATAATGTAGTGACGCTGCTAATCAAACCCCTCTCACTGTGACTAATCAGAAAGATCTATTTGATATTCCAAGAAATTAGTTGGAAGAGCAAACACATAACAGAGAAATAAAGACCAAATCAGAAGCTGAGGCACAAGCACAGATAAGGACTTTGATCACAGTAGTTTAGTGGGCACAGAAAGAGGACAGAGAGGATAAAAGAAACAAATAAAAATGCTGATGAGAACCGTTAGGATCTGCTGAGAAAAGCAGCCATTAATCTAGACCATGAGGAATAGATAAGAAGTTATGTGCCTTCCTGGTGCTTAAATAAACAGCAGCTATAGGCACTGGAAAACAAATATTTTCCTCAGCATAACTCTATTGCCATCTTGCAGGGATGCATGTGGTCCCTATTTTTAAAGAAAAATTTCTTCAGGACCAATAAATGCACTCTATTCAGAGCAGCAAAGAATACATATTACTTAACAAAACAAAACATGCCAAACCCCCCCAGACATCCTAAGAGGCAGCCCAGGCCAATGAATGAAATATTAGCCTGGGAGACAGGACAACTAGATTGTCTTCCTAGTACTGTCCATGACAATGAAGTGGTCTGAGAAAAGTAGAGGATCCTGTTTTTACATAATGGGAAGACTTCAGGTTTTAAGAAATCTCAGTTCACTAGAAATTATGTAGTAAAATTCAGAAAGTTGGTACTGCTTTTCTCAGCAGCTACTAATCCAGTAGGCTATGTGGACTGTTTTCTTCTCTTTTTGATTTAAACTCTTTCTTCATATGGTTTTTGTACTGATATTATTCCGATCTGTCAGCATGGATAAGTGGGAGGAGAACCAGATTCACGGTCTCTCTGTAATGAGGTTATTTCACTTGAGCGCAGCCGAGCATCTGTGTGTCTGTTCTGTGTGTCTAGATTTCCATGCTTATATAACATCTTCAGCAGCATTAATTGTGCAAAGGAGACTGTACATTGTCTCACTTGTCCATACAATGCAAACACATTGTACAGACAAAGGCGTCTCAGACCAGATATTAGGAAAGTTTCTTTACTGGGAGGATGGTCAAACATTGGAAGGGGCTTCCTAGAGGTGGCTGATGCCCCATGCCTGTCAGTGTTTAAGAGGCAATGGGACAATACCCTTAATAATATGCTTTAACTTTTGGTCAGCCCTGAAGTGGTCAGGCAGTTGGCCTAGACAATTGTTGCAGGTCCCTTCCAACCACAACTATTCCATTCTAAAAGGCAGAGAAGGATCAAACTGCTAAAGAAACTATCAGCTGACTGACACTGAACCAAACCTGCAAATAAAAGAGGGAATGCTAGCAAAATAGCCAGCGTGAAGCTGTAAAGAGATTTATTATTCCGGTCAATCAAAAACCCAAAACAAAAATCAAGCAAAACAAAAAAAATTCAGAAGCCCTAAACAACTGCTTCTCAAAAATTTTACCATGAGACACAGAGAAATTCCTCTCTGCTGATTACTATTTAAAGAAAAATGAGCAAAGTTATTTCTTTCAGCTTGCAGATGTAACCAACAGTTGTTTAAGGATATAATTTCATGCTTGGAAGGAAATTATCCTGTAGCATCTTGATGCCAATTAGGAGCAAAAAGTACTAATCAGTGTCACTAGGATTAAAACCAGAGTAACTATTCTTGAAAGGAAAGAAGCCCACTCTTACCTGTGCTCTTAGGGAAGAAAAAAAGGAGCATTCAGAGGAGAAAAAAAAAGATGTAAGGATACAGATGGTATCATTGGCTATTGAGTTGACTGCATGGCTCCTGAATGAAGTTTCACCCTGGAATGTTGCCTTTCAGAAAACAATGTAACAACAAAGAAAATGTTTCATTTCCCTTTCATCCTAATCAAAGCAGGAGAGCAGTTCTCAGTATTGCTTTAATCTTTGTTTTCAATAGTAGTTTCTATTTTTCTTCATGGTTGTATTATCACACTCCAAAAACATTGGGAGGAATTCACTTGGAGCAGTCAAAACAAATATACAAGTCTGTTGGTTTGGGCCCCACCTCATTGTTTCCTTTTTGCACAGCATAGGCATACTGCTTCCAAATTCAGCCATAGACTCCCATTGCACAGATGAAACACCAAACCATGCAGAAATCGGGTATATTGGCACTACCTCTGTGCTGCCCCCTATGTCCAGCTGTTCTTACAGCCTGTGAAGCTGGCGTATCAGCACTATCTCTGTGCTGCTCCCTAAGTCTAGCTGTTCTTACAGGCGGTGAAGCTGTACGGGACAGAGGGCAAAACTCTTCAGAGCATGTGAGATGTTGATTCCCATGCTGTCCAGCATGGATGATGAATGAGTGCTGAATCACTGCAGAGCAATCACATTGCTCTTGGCTGTTGCCTCCAGCCCTGACCTCCTACTTGTACCTTGATCACTTCTTGACTAGTTCATGCTCCAGTGCTGTCTTTTGTGCACAAATATCCAGGCACGTGAAAGATGGTATTCAGCGGACTCTTGTGGACACCCCTACTGGGACGTTTTCTCCGTGACTCTGCACTGGCAAACTGAGAGACAGGGATCTGGAAGCTGGAGTATAGCTGCCTGTGTATCCCAGAAAACAGGGTATTAGTCACTAGATTGGATGTTTCATCTCTGTTGAGTCTCATTCTTCATATTACCTGTGTTCCCTGGGACAGAAAAACAGTTTACGTGGCATTTGTACTGCTCCACTCCCCTATATTGGTGCTGATTGTTGCAAATCCTCTAGACAAGGGTGGTTCCTTCCATTCAGGAGTGGGTCATCTGAGTGGTGTAACACATGTGGTCCTTCACAAACACATTACAAATGTTACTTTTGACTCATCTGTTTGACTGGCCCATAAAAATAAGGCTACTTAATTGAACAGTATGTGTTAAAGCTAATCAAATAAATAGCAAGGAAAGACACGGTTATTATTCATAAACGGCAAGCTATTTGAATGTTTTCCTTCGCTATGATTGGAACCCATGTGTTAGACTTAGTTCAGTTTAGCCAGACAGAACACTTTCTTCACAAGGGGAAGTTTACATACATCCACAGTAATTTTAAAGAATACTGCAATTTGCCTTTTTCTCATAGGACTCTCGGTCAGTTTTGTTTCACTACCTGAAACTTTCTACTTGTAAACTTGCTGTACAAAGTTCAGTGCATGTTCATTGCATATTTATCATGAGCTGCTTCTCATCTCTCCCTTATTCTTGCAGCCTCACAAACAAACTAGAAAGCAGACACCAGAAAATCCCCAAACAGATAAATTAATGTATGCTACAGCTTGATGCCTCTCGCTTAAGTCTTGTTTTCAGCTTTTTCAGTTCAGTATTTTTATCAATTTTAAGGCCATAGTCTGTGATTTTCCAGGCCTCTTCATAATGCTGCATTTCAAAGTTATATTGTGCAATCTTATGAAATGTTTTGGTTAAGATTTCACTGCCAGGGCCATTCATGATGCTGCACAATGCCATAGATTCATCTAACTGCAGTGCCTCAATATACTGCTTAACTGCTGCCTCTTCCTCAGCCATTGACAACAGCAGGCGTCCTTTTGCACAGTGGTCCTCAACGCGTGTTTTCAGACTGTTACAGCCGTGCTTCTGGATCACTTTCTCCATATCTTTTAAAGCTTTGTCGTATTTTTTCAGATGCATAAGGCAAGAAGCCCTCAGTCGGAGATACCTGGGATTATCTTTGCTTGTCAGGATAGCCAGGGTGTAATAATCAAGAGCCTTCTCGTAGCGGTATTCTTTAATCAGCATATTTCCTTCTTGGGCTGCTACCTGTGGACAGAAAGTTACTCAATATTAGTTATTAAAAGTGGAAAAAAAAGAATAAAATATCTAGTCTGGGATGGCCACGGGTAGACACAGACACTAAGAAGTTTTGGATACTTTTTCAAATGTTGAAATTGCATCTAGTTGGAGAACATATAATTGGCATATTTTTTGCATGCAGATATAAAAAAAATCTTGGATCAGTGGGCACTTGGTGTTATCTCAAGAGTTTCTGAACTACTCCTCTTTGTTTACGCATGTTTTGCTAAAGCTTTCTCAGAACATCTCTTCTGAAGTTGTTTACATTCCTTAGGAATGATACGTGAACTGAAAACTGAACAGACCGAACGCTCAAAGTAGACAGCATTCTCTTCATGAAACCAAATTTCTGCCGTGGTCTGCTCTAACAGGTGACTGTATGGAAATTGCATCTTCTGGTCAATAGATAGAGAGCCCCACGTACTGACCCACAAATATTTGCATGTGCTGACAATGAAGGTTGGTCCCTACTGAAGTTTACCCAAGCTATAGGAAAAAAACAATTGATGGCTTTGCTAATCATTAATCTCAAGTGCAAGTGAACTACCTGCCCTTATCTGAAGGGAAAAACAACAACAAGAAAATAGAGAAGGCAGAAAGAGCCACGTAATTTTTAGGTTCATAAAGGTCAATAAAGAAAACTCCATTAGACCTGTTTGCCTCAAATGGATTCCTCATTATTTCCCTTGATTGGTAATAAACAAAGCTTTTAACATGCTGCAGCAGAGTGAATATTTAAGTTATAAACAAGACTGCCACCAGCAGCTTAGGTCTTACAGAAGGCTGAGGCAAACAAGCTGAGACTCGAAGCACAGGTTAAGTGTTTTCATCAGTCTCGTTCCATGGGATATCACACATTGCCTTTGGATGCTTGTTTTTTTTTTTCCCCCCAGCCACTGTCTCAGGAGCCACACTTGACAGCTGGCTCAGGTCTTTCAGCCTCTTTGTGTGTCTTGCCTTTTTATTTTGGGTGACTTAGATCAGAATTGATGGCTGTTTAACAGAACTAAGGAAAGCAGGTTCTGGATGAAACGGATCAATATTGCAGGTTAACTCCGAGCACCTCATCCGAGACCAGTGGTATGAAACAATTTAGCCATTCCTGACAGTTTCTACCCCAGTTATTTTGCTATAAAAGAATGTAAAATCCTTTATGTAGTCATATTTATTAGCCTCTCAGCTTCCACAGCTAGAAATAGAAATAGGACCTCTCCTCAAATAATGTCAGTCACTGGCTTTAATAGTTCTGGCCATAAATTGTAAGGCAGCCTGTCCAAAACCATCTCAGATGTCTGTCTGTATATACATATATATATATACATATATATTCTGGCCATAAATTGTAAGGCAGCCTGTCCAAAAACATCTCAGATGTCTGTCTGTATATACATTTAAAGAGTAGTAAGTTTAGTTTGTCCTTTCAAGTGTTTTTAAGGCAACTAGTCAAGGCAAGTGTTTTCTCAGTGGCAGGATTTTAACAAGGGATCAAGGTGGAATTGTGAGGAGCATCCTGAGAAGATTTTTTTTTTCCATAGAAATTCTAAAGTTCTAGATCACATTGTTCTACAGAGCACAGTGTGGTTCCTCAAAATAACTTGCATTTGTATAGTTAAATTGTCATTTTCAGCCTTTAAAGTGCATTTGTTGTTTCAATGGCAGAAGAAAAATACAATTTTTGTTGTTCTCCTGAATGACTAATCTAATGCTGAACCTGTTAGTGCGCTAACCAGGATCATTTTGGCTTACTGCACCACATACGATATTGCCACTTATTAACTGAGCCAGTGCTTTGACTTCTTCACATTTCACTGACGGTCCCCAGAGTAAGCAAGCCACAAGATTCTGGATTTCCTGCCGTACTTGGAGGAAAAAGGCGCATCTGCGAATAAATGATTCTCTCTCATCTTCACCGATGGAGTAAACATGGTTATTAGGCAGCTGGATTCCCTTTTGGCTCTGCCTGACTTAAAGGAACTGAGCTGGGTCTCATTTTTGGTGTATGACACTGCTGGATTAATTAGCAGCTTACTTGCGCATCATCTTCTGAATAGAGATAACTATTGAAAGAAGACTTATGGAAAAAAAGATATAGGAAGTGCACAGAAAGCCAGAAGGATATTGCACAACCGGGTTCAGCTGCTCTCTCTGAATGTGGCTTTTGAGAAGCACTTTTTTTGCCATCAGCCTCACGGCAGGTAACTTTGGAAAGCTGAGAGCAGGCTATGTAGTCCATTCACAGATGAACTGTAGTCCATCTTCAAACTCATCACTGAAGATTTGATTATGGCTTCCAGACTGAAATGATTCTGGTGCCATCTGGAAAGGACTTGGCAGGCCATCAGTGACTGGCGATGGGATTGCTTCCTGGATTACATCTCTGTCCCTTTCTACCATCTAGTCACCTCACTGGGTGACAAAGGACTGAAAATACACACATTTTTCTTGCATTTTTGGTTCCAGTCCCTAGTGACTAGTCTCTGTTGAAACCGACCAAGGTTTGATTCCTTAGAAAGAAAAGAAGTGAGGAGTTTATGGCCCAGCGTTAGTCTCTGAGCCGTAAATACCAGCAGACGGATTGATAAGCCTTGAGCTTTGGCAGAAGTCTTTCCTTCTTTACCTGCAGACCCTATTTGGAGTCCACAAGCCTTCATGTGGCAACTTCTACCTTGGGCTGAGGGTCTAATTCTGACACAGAGCATATAGCTTTTTGAGACCATTTTGGTAGCAGTCAGCTCGGGATATCCTATGGCATGTCAACAGCCAACAGAAAGTGCAGCTCTGAGGATCTGGGCAAGGAGTTAGCAATCAGTCACGCATTTAACCTCCAACCTAGGAAACTGAAGGGTTGAAGCCGCACTAGCGGCAAGCAAACTCCCTTCCTCTGACCTTTTGCAGTTTAATAAATCTTTCAGAATCCTATTCCCATGTGGCTCTCCCAGTTGTTTACAAATTTCTTAGCATGGGACTCCTTAGACTATAAATAATGGAAGAACTTTATTGCTTTGTTTTTCATGAAAAAAATCAGTACATCAAGGAGCTCTCCTTCCTCCACCCTTTCCTATTCAGCGTACGTAGAATTATTTTTAGCTTTTCAGACCAGACTCCAGGATAATGATGACACATTTCTATAATGCCTGTAATCTACAAACACTCTAAAACAATATGGCAGTAATACTTTTGTGCGTGGACTGCTGCGACTGAGGGCTGAGCATAAACCACGAAACTCTTCTTTGCTTCAGTCTCCTTACTTGTGAAATGGAGGCAACAGAAAGAACAGCCTCCCCTACAGTGTAGTTAGGAGCCATGGCAAACTAAGGCCATTATTGGAGTTTTTGGCACTAATTCTGTCTGTAAGCTTTTTCGCTTTTACTGAGATCTGCCTTTCACAGACAAACTGGAATAACCTTGCAGGCAAACGGAAGTGCTACTGGAAAATCCTTTGAGACACCGGGCAGGTGAATTAACCAATTCCTTCCCCAGCAAAGTACATACTTAGCCCCTTGTCACCAAATACATATAAAAAACCCCTTTGTGATTCTGGGCTAATGAGTAATAAAAGTAATCACACTCATGAAATCTTTGAAGATTAGAGAATATGCAAAGACTCCCAGGTGCTTGAGTCCAAATGTTTACTCAGTCGAACAAAAGCACAAGGTTAAAGATTAAAAAAAAAAAAAAATAAAATTTACTCTATTTTACTTCCAACACTGGTATTGATGAGTTCCAGTCTTGAAATCAGTCCAGCCACCCCTATTCTCTGAAGTAGCAGAGAAATCTTTCATGGTAAATAAGCCTCAAGTAAGGGGTTTTATTCCAGATCTCATTGACAGCTGCCAAAAAAAGACAGAAATAAAGTGCCCCTCCCATTTTAAAGGTTTCTGTAGCTAATGTGTAGCACCAGTGAGTTCTTATCAGTGCAGTTTAAGCTGTACAAAAATTAGTTTGTTTGTTTTTTTTTCTTATCTTTTTTTTTTCTTATTCACAGCATAAGCAAATCCCTCCTGTGTTTTCTCGGAAAGCAGCATGGATGGACTTAGCTGTGAGACTTCCATACAAAACTAGTGATGCGGCAGCAAGGGAAATTCAGCTGTAAAATGTATCTTCATTTATAGACCCCTCCTTAGGGCCTCCACAGACACATTCTTGATTGTACCTTTATCAACTTGATATAGCGAAAGATTGCAAATTGGCTCTAAAATCTTCAAACTCTTCCCCATAAGACTGAACTTTTTACATTACTCAGAAGAGAGGGGCTCTTTTCTCTGTAATGGGGTATATCTAGGGACCGGTAAATTAATACTTGTTTACTTATATCCTCCTGCTGTTTTGCTAAAATACATACAAAGTACTCCCCTCAAGATGCATTAAGTATTATCAGCATGTTGTTTGTTTTATAACCTGGGAGAAAGCATAACAATATAGCTTCTCACCAGGGCGCACACAATCTACAAATTGAATAAAAGGAAGCAAACTGATTCTCAGAACATGGAGCTTCTGGGTAATCAGAATTGCAGATGCTTGAGTGAATGTTAAAACTCCTCACCATCAATCTGACCTCATCCTGTCTTATTATTGGAGATGCTTTCTCAGACCTGGATGCACTTTGGGGGAGAAACTTGGAAAAAATACTGAAAAATACGTACTTGGGTGGACTAGAGCAATGTGCTGTTTCTGTGTCAGTTTTAGCTAAGAAAACCAACACCAATCTCAAAGGCCAGTCATTTTATAAAAATGGGAATGTTATTTAAATTTCTAAATGTTACACAGAGGGGCATGAAAAGGATCCAAGCACTTAATGTGACCGAATCAGAACCTTCAGTTTCATTTCATCAAGAAAATGAACAGAACATGAATTCCCCTTCGCCAGAAGCCAGCTATGAGCACCATGTAACTCATACAGAGTACAATACGAGCAATGATCTTGTTAAATCTCTAGCTGCTGCCCCTCACATCCCCTGCATTTCAGCATTGGGATCAAACAGGTCCCGTGCTAGGGAGACCAACAAGAAATTCCCCCAAGTGGTAAGAAGTGGTAATGATGAATTATTAGAGGCTGAAGCAAGGTCACTGCGATGAAAAACGTTTGGATTCAAATCCCAGTTCCAGCTGAAGTGAAGGCTGGAAGAAGAAGCCAGTTTGTTCCTTGTTCATCTGATAAACGGTTTTTCCACACAATTCTGTTAAAGACAAGGCAGGGAAAATCTCTGCAGCCTAATTTTTCTTCCTATTTCTTTCCCCACTGAATCCAGAGGTGCGGCATCAATAAAGGATTGTACCTGAGAGAGATGCTGCTGTTGCTTAGCGTCTACGAAGTTCAGGAGAAACCGCAAGTCCCTTTCATCTTTCTTAGCTAGGATGCTGAATGAGTGAGCTGCCACGGGCACATTCCTCTTCTTCAGCTGCAGCACAGCTAGTCTTGCACTAGCAAAAAGATCAGCAGGAGAGTGGCCGAATGCTTCCTGAAGGTGGCCAAGGGCCTCTTCATACCCTCCTGTTGGTTAACATCAGTACAAGCTATATAACTCATTCCACGTGGAGAAAGAGACATCAAGAAAAGTTACTAAAGCAGAATTTAGGTAGCCTGTCCACAGTCCACATCTAAGGGTATTAATTACTTCATACCCTTTCTGAAAATACTTGCAAACTTCTCTTGAAAGTTCCATTCTATATAACAATGTGCTTGCCATTTAACATTCACTTTCTTTTAATTTACTGCTCATTCACTTAGTCTGATCAGCTGTGTAAAAGAATGGGAACTTACCATTTGCAATCAAAACATCTGTGTAGAAGATGTGATATTGTGCATCCTTGCAAATTTTGATTAGTGCTTTTGCAATCACGAGAAGATCCCTGAGGGTTTCTTCTTTTGAAAGGTCTTTAGTAGCAACAAGCTCAGTTAACGCAGTCCTGCCATGCTGAAGAAGCCATTGAGCGATCAACCCCTGGGCTTCATGCTTTAAAGACAGGATTGCTGGGATCACTACTCCTGCCTCCACCTTCAGTGCTGAGACCAAATCTTGCACTGCCTCCTATGTGAAAACAAGACCAAAAAATTAAATGGTAGCAATAACTATGTATCGATAATTTGTTCTTTCAGGTGCTTTCAGTTCTCTGCTGTCCCACAGGTCAGCTGCACACCTTTGGAAGCTCTTTGCTCTTCCCTGTCCTTGTGCTGCATCTTTTCCCTTTGCAAAGCTGATAGAAGAGTATAAAGACAGGTTTGAATAACTATTTGCGAAGTGGTTTGAACTCCTCTGAGTATAATTGAAAAAATTCTTATAGCAACAATAAAGAGATTCTGTGAATGAGTAAGTGCACGCAAGATTTGGCTCAGCCAGGATAAACCAGCACAAATCCACACACCAAACTGGAGGTGCTCCATTTCCAACTCACTGTAGGATTGGTGTGATGTGCAGGTAAAGTGTAAGGCTGTTGAGCAGATTAGAAGCAGATAAACTGTGCAAACATCTGACATGATTTCCAGGCAATGAAAAGGTCTCCAAAGTAACACTAATTGCACACATGAGCTTTTCACAGATGATAGAGAGGGACTCACTAAACCTTGAAACCGTTCTTTTTTCTCTTGTTGTTGCTACATTTCGTCTAACACAACATCATGTCATGAAAATGTGAGATCAAATATAGGGGAGAGTTTGCAGCACTGCAAATCAATGCATAGTAGTGACAGTGAATGTGATCTGATCTATGATTAAGGTTTAGTCTTTGTCTCTCTAGACTTGGGAAAACAAATCAGTAATGTCAAGTGGACTACTTACACATCCAGCCAAAACAAGAGCCTTCACTGACCAAATTCTGTGAGAAACTCTTTTGATTTCAGTGAGTCCGTGACAAAGCCTGTAGTACCTTACACTAATATTGCTCAATACTGTCAGAAAAATCACCAGCAAATCAATATAGTGCTAACACCTTCTGCTGCTTCAGAGTAAGGTGAATGAATCCTCGTCCACTCAGAGCTTGCACATTCCTAGGGTCCTCCTTTAGGATGGCATTATAATCAAAAATAGCGGTTTTCTTCTGACCAAGGTGCCCGTAACATTGAGCCCTGATGAGAAGGCAGTCTTCAGCATAACCACCTGGAAGAGAGAAATGGAGCCATGCTTACTTGAAAGGTCTCAAGCCTGCTGCTCTAAACCAGGGTGCAGTAAATCCCAGTGTGTGCAGGCCACTAAGCCCCACCAAAAGGCTTCAAAGCAGCTAAGTGAAAAAGATGCGGTAGACCTACATGTTGTGTTACGGTGGCTGCAGGAACGAAAAGTAAGTATCGCTTTATTCAGAGCTGTGGCAAGGTTGGAATAAGAGGGCTGTGCTGGATGAAGGCAAATATGGTTAAGGAACTGCAATCCACAGATGTTACTGGAAGAATAAGGAGGGTGCTGGACAGGATATCCAAGGATATCCATATGAAGCTATAGAAAAATTCCATTTTGCCTGAGGATACCTGATTAAGTACAATGAGGAGTACTTAAGTGGTAGTTTCCTTTATTTTTGTTGCCAGTGGAATTCCTGTCACATACTATCAGTTCTGAGTTGAAAGGAAAAAAAGAATCTATGCCAGGTTGGTTTCCAAAACACAGTACTGAATCAGTTAAGTGTCCTGCTGTCCAGTCTTTCAAAAAAGAAAGATTCTGCATGTTATAAACAGAAGTACCAGTTCTGGAAATAGTACACAGAGAAAAAAGTCATTCTAACAGTGATTTACAGAAAGAAAGGGCACTTTGCTGAGAGTATTTGTATGGCTGCAATTTGATTTATAACTGTAACTTTCTTACTGTGACTCTAACTTTCCAGACAGGAACAGGAACCACACTGTGCCAGGCACACCAAAAACACAGGCTCCACTTCAAAGAGTCTTCAGTCTAGTTAAACATGCCAAAAGAATATTGTAATAAAAAATTGAATGAGTGGAAAGGCTAACAGAATGAAAATCTTAAAATCACATTGCTCAACTAGCTCAAAAGCTTCCTGGTTTCTCCTAAAAACAAATACACCTGTCAGTCAACACTGTCTCTCCTCAAATATCCATCACTGCTTTTCTGATTGCCTCAAGGTCTCAGCAAGAGGAGGTCTCCTCAGGAACAGCCAAAGGAAGCAAAAGGAGTGGCTTGCAATTATTAAGCACTCAACCTTTCCACGCAGGCAATTTTTTTTTTTCTACCTTCCCTGGGATACCTAGGCTCAGCCAGCTGACAGTATAGAGGAATTCCATGTTTGACAGTTGTCATGAAACTACTGCTATCAATTTTTGAGGAGGTCTGGAAAGTTTTGGCCTTTGTTATTCTGCCCTGAGGTCTTCCATGCATTTTCATGGGGACGTCTAAAAGACAGCATTGTGATGTTGCTCTGCAAAACAGCAAAAGGAAGATGATGCTATTGTAAGAGGGAATATCTCCACCTCTATTCCTCCACCACATCTTTCTCCAAATGCAGCACAAATGAGAGAAGAAAGCTCTAAGAGGAAGATATGCGAGGATGGAGGCACGAGGCCATTTGGCTGTTTTAATAAAGTGGAGTCAGAAGGTACACATTGTTTTGGATAAAACATTAATTCAGACAGGACTGACTAATTTACTGCCACACTTAATATGCACTGGGACTTGTGATACTAAATTCTTTTTCCTCTGTTTTCAAATAAGTGCTGCCCAAATAAACACATATAGTTGACAGTGAAAATCATAGTCTGTTCATTCACTGGTTGCAGAGCATAGATCTTTCTGCCATCCACATGCTCCTTCCTTTCAAGACAATTTCAGTAAGGATCTTAATTTGCCCAGGGTTGCAATCAATAACTGTGGCATCCCAATACTGGATGATAAATCATCAGTGCCACTGTAAATATTTTTTCATAGGGAGGTCAGCAAATGCAGTGTCTTGCACAGCTGCCTGCAGAGATGAGCCAGCAGACAGGCTCCTAGCAATTCTTTTACAGTAATGAGGCTTTTTCTCCCTCCTGATATGCTCCAAAACTTCTGTACCAAAGGTTATTATCGCTCTGGAGCTCTATCAATTGGCTCCCATAAAGACAATATCTATTTTTTAACAAGCATCTGTTCTAGCAGGTGGGGAGTTGATAAGCTGGAATGCATGGGCTGTGAAATGGAACCATCTCAAAGCAATTAACAGGTTTGGGTTTTTTCCATTTTCATAAACCAGTCTCTCTCCTTCTCAATGCTGCTGTCATAATATTTGCTCAGAGTGAAAGGCAGATTTCCATACAAACATGGTTTTACTTGGAACATGCCAGAAGCATTTCCATGTTAGCCTGCTCTCTCTCCTTAGGAAAAGCTAGGACAGTGATGCATGTAAGTGGGTGCACTGGAACTATGCATTCATTGGTCTGTTGGAACAAGGAGGCAGGTGCTTTGCTGCAATGACTGTATTTACAGCGTGTTCATTCTAATGAAACAGGAGGTACCTGATAAATTTCATTGGTAGGAATGTTTTCAGGGTACTAACTGATGTAACGAACTATGGCTGAAACAGGGGAGCCTCTAAAATGGGTTGAAGCTGGTTCTGTTTCAGTAGATTTTCCAAATTGCTTACCAGTTAGCATCTCCTCTAAAAGTTACAAAAAAACAAACAGGATGAAGGCTGCTTCTTTATTCTGAAAGGGGCTCACAGGGACCAAATTCCCCTCCCACTTATCACAGGTTTGGCTTTGATCTCTTTAAGAAACGATTATATTGTACTTTCAAAGAAGCTCTCATCTCTTTCTAGATCAAGTTTAATTTTCTGGAGAAACATTTCCAAAAATGTGGTTGACCAACTTAGCAGTTGGACAACTGGATCAAAAATCCCTGGCTTCTCTTGACATTGCTAGGCTTCAGGCTTACCTCAGTCACCTGTGTGCAGTTACTGAAAAATCCAGTTTTATAGAAGGAAAAGTAATTCTGTAGGATTTCCTTGAGACTTTTCCCTGTATTTTGAGCATGTATGTGGGGCTGTGATAAAACAGCCTCCCTACATTAAGTACAGAAGAATCCCCCTGCCGTTCTGCGTTTCCTTTACCAATGGAAGAACAGCATTACACTGCTTATCCTAAAAGGGTCTTTTTTTAAGCACAGTAAAGAAGGAAAGCATGGCACATAAAAAGGAAAATAATCTAAAGGCTCTAGGAAGACAGCACTGCCAACATTAAAACATGTAGTTTGTTCAACAGCACAGCTGTACTTGCAAGAAAATGTGTGACCAAACGTATGAAAAAAATTATGGTTACAGATCAATTTGTCCAGACCAATTACTCAAAAGCAACCTACAGCAAACAAACAGTAAATGCAGTCTGATGGTTGGTAGCACGTCTACCATAGCAGAAGACTGTAAAGTGTAAAGAAGACATCCATTGTGTTTTGTGTACACTCTACACAGTACTTTTCTGGAGCAGGAAAAACAGGGAAATTATTAGATTGGAAATCTCAAACTATCCAGCTGGAAATAGATGGGTTCAGGACGTTAAAGATCTTTTCCTTGTTTTGAAGGAATTGTGGGTTCTTTGTGCTGATATGACCCGGTAAGGGTAGTTTATGCCTGAACTTAACTTCTAGCATGTGAACAATCCAATTTAAAATAATCCTCAGCTGTGCTCCAGGAGGATTTCATGAGTTGAACAACAGAACAAAATCACATGCTGGGTCTTCTGGACAGGTGAAGAAAAGGGGCTGATGTCGCTTTAGAACTGAACTGGACTCTTGCAAGCCATTTTAAGGAGTTCACAAGCTACTTATGGGACAGTAGGAACTGCACTCGCTGTTTAATTGCACTATTTCATGGTCCAGAGGAGTTGCTACTTTAAGCAAATTTTATCCTGCTCTTCACCTGCCTTTGTAAGTCTACTGTTTCAATCTTCTCATTGGGGAAATGACAGATGCGAATTGGATGGACATGCTTGCCTACCCACTGATCTGACTTCCCATAGAAGCAAATCTCCTATCAGAATCTTGACAACCCTACCCGAAGCAATGATGGCAAAGGAAAGGTAGGCAATGGCCTCTTTGATGTCAGCATCCTCCTGTCTGTCCTTCAAGATGGTCAGCGCTCTGAAATGGCAGTGCGTTTGCATCAACTTCCGGTCTTCATCTTTGAAAATGTCCATGACTGGCAGGAGGCAGGAGGTATCTCCAATTCTGATCACTTTCTTTAGCAGCTTAACAATTGGAGAGAAAAAGGCAGAAGAGAAAGATTGGCATGAAAAGGTAAATTAAGTCATGTTAAACCTGGAAATATTGCTGTCTGGTGAGACAAGAATGCTCTTACCCCATACTTCCCCATGTTTCACTGGGGCTTCAGCAAGCCACGGTCTGGCCAAGGACTGTGAATCTCTTGCACCTTATTCCTCAGCTGGCCCTAGTGTAAATGCATGTTGGAGAAAAGATTACTTATCTTTTCTCACCGCCACTGCAGCTGAGGAAATCATGCTGGGGAAATACTAATGCCGCTTTGCTTACTTTGGGCAGCGTCTGTTCCAGACTGGCAGTCAACTGTTTTTATAAATACAGCTGAACCACAGGATGATTGCCCCAAAGAGAGAAAGTTTCTGTGGAACAGAAGAATTCCAGTGACCCCTTTTGACTGTAAAATGGAAACCAGTGAATTAATGGAAAATCAGTGAAATGCTGTGCCTTTCTTTTAGTATTGCTATTGGGAATCTGGGAAAAGTATGGCTTCAAATCCACAAACTGCTGTTCTCCTGGAAAAGAATCTTGCCTGACATATGGTATCTTTGCCTCCATTCACTAGAGTGAAAATCACCACTTTTTTTACTACGTTTCCTAAGCAAAAGAACCAAAAGGTGTTTCCTCTAGCAAAGCAAATGTGCTTAGCAGGTACTCAACATTCAAACCTGAGCCAGAGAAGCCAGCACAATTAATTTTATTAATAGATACAAGTGTTCGGGTGCTGACAGGCAGGTGGGACAAAAACAGTTTGAAGATAAATGTTTGCTGACATATATGTTCCATCTATGGAACTGCAGAAGCCACAGATAGGAATCCAACTTCCAAGGGCAATGTATTCATAAAGTCATGTCATTCATGCGTAGCCTTCCCAAAGGCAGCAAATTATACAAAACTTTTATTTTTCATAGGGAGTAGTGAAGTGGTGACAATAAAACCTTTCTCTATTGCTAGCAGAATTGATATGGGATTTAAAAAAGTGCAATAGTTCCCTCTGATGGTAGAACCTGGTAATTCAGCTTTGTAATCCTTGGTAGGGGAATCAACATGTTGGAATCTCTTTCACAGTTTCAAGCACAAGTCATTAGCCACTTAAGAAAGAAAACTGCAGGCTGGTATTTGAGCTTCTGGTTTTGTTTCTTTCCCCACCTGCCCCCTACAATGCTTCATTAGGATAATCCGTTAGGTAGTAATTCTGCCTTCTTTTCTCTAGGGGAAAATTATGAATCCCATCAATATTGTCACTAGAAGCAGGATGCTCAGTCCCGCTCTGCCTAGTTATGAAACGTGCCATTAAATAGCATGTGAGAAATGGGCTGCAATTAGCTAGGAGTCCTTGCGTTCTCTGTGCTACAGACAGAAAGCCCTACTCATGAGGCCTATATTTAGCAGTTTGCCACCATTCCTGAGAAACGTCTTGAAGCACAGGTTGGGGTAGGTGCAGCCCCACCGGAAAACCCACCGCAGGTTGTGTGATGGGGTGGGTTCCAACTTTGCACCGCGTCGTGAGGTGGCTTCACAGTGCCAGAGCCTTACACTTGCCATGTAACACTGAGGAGCAGGAGACAAGCAGAGCGCTGTGCTGGAAAACTGAAAGCCCTTGGAACACCCTCTGGCAAGCCTATGTCTCTAAAGTAGTCCCTCTTGAGTTCTACCATGCACCTTCTGTATCAGCCAAAAGGGTTGTAAACCCTCTTCACTGGTGACTCTCTCATTCTCTCTCCCAGCCAGGTGCTCCTTACCTGGTTACCGTCATATATGAAACCCTTCTTCAACTGCAGAAGCGCAAGTCTAGCCAGGATGGGAGACCTCTGTGGATTTCCTGAGAGGGCTAGTGAGAGGAGCTTGTGAGCCTCTTCTACACAGCCCATCTGGTACAGGGCATCAGCACAAAGGATCTGTGATACTTCATCAGAAGTGTCCAGCTCCACCAACAGAGAAGCCAGATGGTAAACCCCAGGGGCATCTCTGGAGGAAAAAAAAAGCGAAAGATCACCTTCAAGGAAAAAATGCTAATGAGAGTAACAGAGCCTCTTTGTCTCACCTGAAAGCTAAGAAACAGGTTATCAGTCCAATATCAAAATGGATGATACATTTTACCATATCCAGCACCATAGATACCTCTGCCACTTAATTCCATAATCATAATCCCTCTTTATAAATACATGTTCTTAAGCAGTTGTGGCTCTAAAGAAAGGTTAACAAATAATGATTGATATCTGTGGTTACAGCTGATACCACAAGGGGAAAAGGAAAAGTAACAGTGAGGAAAAAAAAAAAAAAAGAAGATGCAACTGAAGAAAGAGGCTGTAATAGTACTGAAATTATTAAGAGAATAAATAGTGTGGGTATCAGTTGTAAGGAGCAGCCACCTGAGATGAACTTCCGCATGCTATTTCCCACTTCAAATTTTCAAGTTTTCCCCTGAAATACGAGTATTCACATGAGCAAAACCAGAGAAAGTAACACAAAAATTCAATTTTGGAGAAAATGGAAGAGTTTTCCTGGGGTGGTATCAGATAAAACTTTGAAAATGAAACATTTACATTTAAATAGCAGCTTGTTTTGTGTTGGAACAAATAGAAAGCTAATAAAGATACTACATTGAGCAATCTTTAGAAAGACGATTTTAAGTATTAAAACCTCAGAGTCCCTCCATTACACCTTGTTCTACCTTCAAACTCAGGTTTTAATGGATTTAGCTGGAATAGTTTGGTGTCCCTGTCTCACATCTCCCAGCCTTCAATATGACATTAATACAGTTAACATTGAGAAAAGAATTTGGACTGCCAGCACCGAGTACACACATAGTAGCACCTCAGCTCCTTAAGTTCAGAGCTGACAGTGACAGGAGCCAGCTAGTACCACCGAATCTGTTTTATTATGGGTTTATCTACTCCTTTAGAGGAGAAATCTCTGCCATATTATTTCTAGCATCTTGCTGGCTCCTATCTTAGGCCAATTGGCATGTTATGGATTAACTTCCATAGAAAGATTGAGCTGATTTGCCTATGTGGATCCCATTGCATTCTGACATACCAGCAAAACAGTATTTTGCTGGAATAACCACACCTATGCAGTTTTATTTCAACCCGTTAGGTTAATTAGGAACTTTAAAAAGGTCTATATCCTGTTGTCAGTTACCTGAAGCAAATACCCCCTCTACTAGTCAAGCCATTCTCTTTCTGTTAGAAAGCCCCATTTCTTTCTCTGCCCCCAGGCAGAACTGCCTCCTGGGTACCTCTTCTTCCGGAGCATCTTCTGCCCTTCTTCTTGGAGAACTCTTAGCAGCAGTCCTCTTTGGTTCCATGGCACATAGGACTTGATTGTGAAGATGGTTTCTTCCAGCTTTAGCTGGCAAGCTGTGATATAATCCAGGGCTGTCAAGTAATGGCTGCCACCAGAAATCCGGATAAGTCCACGCCCACATAAGGCTTTAATACAGCTGTTAGGATGTGGGGAATCATGCTCAATGACCTTTTGAAAGTCCTGCAGGGCTTGCTGATGGTCATGAGTGTGGAGGGAGCAGAATCCTCGCAATGCTAAGAGAGTATTGTAGTAAGTTTTCTGCTCTGCTGCCAAGAGGTGGTCACAGATATCCAGGGCAGTTCTGATGTGTCCATGCAGGAGATGGCAGTCTGCAAGCCGAACACTGAGCTCACGTTTGGACCCTGGGGAGATCTGAAGGAGGAACTGGACTGTCTGGATGACAGAAGGCAGCAGTTCGGTACCATGATTACCTCTGAGTTCAGCCCGAGTACGCACAGCCTCCCTGTATGCTGCAAACTTCACCTCCAAAACAGTTCTAGCCTGTTCTTCTATCTGCTCAGTGTCATGTGGTGAGAAAAGCTCTTCAAAGTGCTTCATTGCCTGGGCAGGGGCTGCTGCAAAGGCTTCTGCTAAATCCTGCGTCATTTCCTGCATCCATCCACTTAAGAAGAAATATGCAGCAGCCCGTTCCAAGAGCAGACCCAAAGCTTTCTCATCTCTGAGATTATTATCAGCTGAGAAGCCCTTGAGGGCCTTGCTACAAACTGCCACACACTCCTCGTATTTGCTTTTCTTAAGGAGGTAAGCTGCCTGCACCCTGCAAACCCAGACATCATCCGGTGCCACTGCAGACAGGAAGTCACAGCAATTGCCCAGCCACTGGTCCAAGGAACTGTGATCTGGGCTTTCTTTCTGATATGTTGAGAGATAATTAGAGAAGGCCTGGATGACCTGTGGCAGGTATTCCCTTTGCCTAGAACGCACATAGGCCACTGCCTCAGCCCGATGCATCACAAAGGCTTGGAGGTAGTCTGCAACTCCCCTCCTAACTTGTGTTCCCGACAGCACCCATGCCAACGCCCTCAGCAGCAGCAGTTCCACTGAATGCTTTGTGTTAGCCTGGAGCAGGGTATTGCATTTACTCACCACCTCCTCGCAGCATCCTTGCCTGAGCAGGGTCTCCAGTTTATATACTGAGGATACCACACTGTCAGGACTTAGGGTGGAGAGAAAGATGGCAGCTATTCCCACACTGAGGGAGACAACGGCCAAGTTCTTGCTCTGGATCTTGGGAATCTGATTCTTGCCTTTGCACCACATCTCCAGAGTGGCTATCACCTTCTCCCAGGGCCCTTTGTCCAAGGAGTTCACTTTCTGTACTGCTGTGGGGGCACTGCAGCTGAAGGCAGCCATGTAGAAAGCAGTGGCTATTGGTAACTCCTGCTGGGCGAGATGGTGGTCCCCTTCTTCGCAGAGCAGTGCAGCAAGCTCCTGAGGTGACATTTTCTGCACTTGCATCTTCACCAAGCAGCATCACACGTGCAATATGGCTAGCGCCTGTAGAACAGAAAATCAGCAATGTGAGGGGCTGTGGAGCACAGGTTTTTTTGCTTGGGGGGCAGCTTTCAAATTGACAGACACAAGCAAGCCTAGCTCCTGTGAAAAGCCAGCATTTTGTCACCGACAGGCTTCCCGGGGAGCAAAGCCACAAGAAGAAACACTACAGAAGTTCTTAGCCTGCAGCCACGTAACGTTGGCCAGAAAGCAGCCACACAACCTTGTCCGTCTTCCCTGTCCCATTGGCTGTCTGGGACGTGGGGCTGAGGGGCCTACCCGGCTTTGTCGTCCCTCGCTGAGACGTCAGTTTGATAAATTTTTAATCATCAGAAGGTAAGTCAGTGGTGGTGGTGGACAAGGAGGAGACAGAATAGCACCTTGATGCTTCCCCCACCACTCGCCTTTCCTCCTTTGCCTTGGAGAGGCAGGAAAGGGAGAAGAAAATTTGCGCCTTCTCCCCGTTTCTCCCCCAGGAGTTAGAGGGGACGATGTGCTTTAGCACACGGACCCGAGCTCCAGAGCCCATCCCTCGGCCCCACACACCTGGGCTCCAGCCCGCCCGGTGAGGAGCCCTCAGGAGCGCTGGGGGGCCCAGGTGGGGCGCGGCTGCGCGCCGGGCG
>NW_009258620.1:250114-259093 GCF_000687185.1 Egretta garzetta | reverse complement strand
TGGCCCTCGGTGGGGCTGGGTTCGCCACCAAACGCAGCGAACTCTGTCTGTGGTGCAGCCTACGTTTTTAACCTCATTTTTCAATAGTAAAAAATGTTTTTAGTGGTGAATCAATTATGTTTTTAGGAGCGCTCAGACCGACGATGTTCCTTTAAGCCAGGGCCATTGCTGAAGTCCAGCTTTTTCCTTATCCGTATTCTTTGACATTCAAAAAAGAAAAAAAACCCTCTATGATTAATAGAGATTTTTTTGCCATTTTATTAAGAGCTTGCCCATTACTTTGATTTGATTACTCTCACTTTAATTACCCTAATTAGCCATCAAGACATAATTTAGCATTGCTGTCACACGAGGCCACAGGTGATATTGCCAAGAAAGACTTGAGGGCATAAAAAGAAACAGTTCTGAAATAGAAATCACATTAAAAGGAGCTGGGTTGATCAAACGTGCGTGCTGCTTTGCCCCTCCGCTGAGGTTCAAGCACAGCTTGTGGGAATAAAAGCGAGACTGGTGCCTTCAACGGCTTGTGGTCCGGGCTGCAAAAATCGTTACCCATAAGTTGACTTTGCTGCATGACTGAGTGGTGTGGAAGTTGCTTCCAGCCACATTTTGCCTTGTAGATACAAAGAACGTGGGTGCCAGTATCCTCCATTCATCATTTCTAGCATAGAGTCCCAGTTTAGTTAAGAATCTAGCGTGCTCACCGCTGTACATGGGTGGTTAAGGGATGTTGTTACAACCCGTATGGGTGGCCAGAAAGGTAGCAGCAACACGAAGAAATTATTTTGTTGACTTAGGGTTATATAGCAGGTGGTAGGAAAACAGCAGATTTTATGTTGTGCATCAAACTTCAGCTGAGATTAATATAGGTTCCTAACTTCGGTCCTTAAAGGGGTGAGAGGAACAGCACCTACAAGAGCTCAATGCTGATGGAAAAAGGGTATTTTTCCATTGTGGCCTGGTATGCTACCTGAGGTGTATGAGTAGAGCCCCGTGTGAAAACCCGGTGTTAAAAGTGGCGGAACCAGCAATGTAACTTAGAGGTCCTGACTCCTAACAATTTTTCTCAAGCCACCAGACAATTTGTTGTTTGTCTTATGGGGTAGATATGACAAGCCCTGTTTCTAGGATTGTGAAAACGGGGGGGAGGAGGGGGAAGTGTGGAGATGTTTATCTAAACATTAAATATTAAGTATGCTACACACTCATTAAGTATTAAGTATACTACAATAGCTCCTCATGATGTCTCTGATTACTGATAAATTTTTAAAGGGAGGTGGGTGGGGAGGGCGTAAACACAGCACAACAAGTGGAGGGCTTTGCAAAGCAGGAGATGCACTAACACATGTCTGCAATAACCCTTTTCAAAGAGACGTGGCTGAGAAACCTTGCACTTGCTTCTTTTAAAGGCTCTTGGTGACTGCGGTGCATGTAACAAGTCCCTCCTCTCGGGGCTTTTAAATGCCGGGTGTAGATAGGACTGAGGGTGAGAAACCAGTCATGTGCATTTGGTACAGAAAATTTGGCTTAAAGAAGAAAGAAAGATCTTTCTTTGATAGAAAGGAGTGTAATGGGGTGGGGCATTAGTAACTTAAAAAAAAAATATTTTGATTTGTTTGACTAACGCTCTTCACTCTGAGCTGTACCTGGGTTGGAGAGCAGACACTAAATTCTGCTCTCATTCAGGCTGGTGTAAGCATGCGGACTTGGGAATGAAGGTGGCTTGTACTAAAGACAGACTGAGTGACTGAATGCCTGTGACACTCCAGTCAAGAAGTTCTAGTGATGTACTAAGCTGCTAAGCCACACGATGAAATTTCATCCCCAGGCGTATTTAGATCCACAGCCGCAGTCGGCCAGGAGAGTTAGACTGCTGGTAACTCTGCTGTCAAACAGAGTTAGGATGTTCTTCTCTTGTGAAGGAAATCCACAACCCTGGCATCATACCCCCATGGCCACAGCTGCTGCTGTTCCTTTGGGTTAGAACAGCAGATTTCAAATGGAGACCTCTAAGCTTTGTTATTGACTGATCTACTTCCTAACATGGTCTGGTAGGAAAGCGTACATGAAACGCTTCTTTTTAGGGTTTTTCAAGTTCTCAGCCTTTTACATGCTGTTTTTTATACAATATGCTAGACTGCTGTTTGGTCAAACCTTTCTGCATCCCAGATTATCGCGAAGTATAACACATCCTAGGGAAACTATAAGGTGATTAAATCAGTGTTTGTAAAGAGCTCTGAAATGCGTGGGTGAAAGGTGGCATAGGCCAGAGAACAAGTTTTAGCCTTGTCATTTTATAGTCCAACCCAACTGCTCTGGATCTGGTTGAGTATTACAAAATTTACCCCTTTGCTCAAGCTTCCCAGTAAGGCCTCAAGGAGTGCCTGTATTGACTTTTCACTTGGTTTGGCTGGGCTTAAATATAAATGTGTTGATACATTAAACACCCTAGCGCTCTTTAAGTGCATAAAGATATGTGGTCACGGAAAGCCAACCTGATCTCTTTATGCCGTGGACTATTTTCATCTCTGTTCACCCCAATGAGAATGGTAACGCGCAGGATTGCAGGGCTCCTTGGTAAAGAGCAGGATTAAGAAGCGCTTGAGCAAGATTAAAAGGCTGTCACTCCATTAGAGAAAGAAATAATTCCTTTGTTTATATTCTAGAGATTAAAGCGGTAACAGGAGAAAACACCCAGAGGTCACCACACATACGCTGCCGTCTTGGTTATTGTCTGTGATTTAACTGTGGGATTCAGCAGCACAATTGCAGAATTTAATCGGGTCTCCTTGTGCTGGCAGTCCTGAAGCAGTTTGTGTGTACCAAGTGTAGTGAAGTATCATCTGCGTTCCCCTGACATCCAGGAGTATTCCCCTCTGGTGCCACATCCTCCGATACAAAGGCGCAAGGGTAGGAATTTCTGGCTGAAATTTCCTGCCCTGAGTTATTTCAACAGCGTTTCCCAGCCTAGCTTTGCAGGTACATGATGTTCTAGATGGAGACCGCTGAAATCGATAGCAGTTGTGCCACATATAATCAGGGAGCAAGGCTTGCCTCTGAGTGGCAAAACATTTCAAGGTACTAGGCTTCACATCTCTCGTGCCCTAATAGTTAGCCAGCCAGGCTGATTCTTCAACTAGCTCAGCAGAGAGAAAGTCATCGGAACAGGTTTGCTTGAACAAAGTCCTCACTATGCCAAGCAAGTGGTGGTCCAAAAAAAAAAATCATGCTGTCTGCTTCCGTTCTTCCCAGTGCAAAATGGGCATTGTCAAGTTTTGCTTTTGTGTTATGTTGTTTGCCATGTTTATTTAGGATATAAGTTTTTGAGGCCAAGGATGGTGCCTGGTATGATGAGTACGATGGGCTGAATCTCAGAAGGGATCTCCCAGCACTGCTCTAACACGAAGAATAACAAACAGTGAGGTATAAAAAAGGAAGCTGTTACAACACCTCCGTAGATACACTGCCAACTCAAATTAAACAGACAGTGTTAACCAGCCCACTTTGTTCCCCCTCTGTTAATATTGAAACTTACTGCTTTTATTTCCTCTCATTCCTCCCCTATTTTACAATCAAACAGGGATAAGACAACGTTGTTAAGGGATAACTTACTTGGTTACACTAAGTTTCCCACTCATACTGGTTTGAACTAAGTTTATCAACCAGCCATGGAAACATTAATCACCCAGAAAAATAGCACACAGTGAAATGACTTTTCAAAATGTCGTTGGTATAATTATCATCTTGGCCATTACATTAAATGCCACCATTTATAACTGTTATGTTTAAGTATGCAAACAGTAATTAACTTGGTAATGAACTGAGGACCCCTGTGCCTCTCTTCCCTCAGCTAATTTGCATGTTAATTATCATTAGCAACCAGGGAAACAAGTTATAAACAGCTTAATTAGCAGCTTAATCATTTTTACAAGAAAACGTGCTGCACTTTGATACATGAGCAAGAGTTAGATTAATGAAGTCAGATGAGCATGTTTTTTCAGTGCTGTTCCCTGCTGCAGGACTCTGCTTGTACTCGGGCAACGTGGCCAACGCAGGCGTGGGCACACGCGTGTGCACACACACGTGTGCTTCGGGGGGCTGTGCATCATTTTACAAGCAGGTGTTGTTTCTGCAGAAGGCTCCGTCAGCGTTCGGAGAGGAGCTGCCCTTCTCTCCCATGCCTGGTAGCAAATAGTTGTGTTAAATAAGCACTAGGGAAGCCCAAACTCCAGCATGGCCGGCCAATAGGTCACGAGGCTGGTTTTGATAACAACCCTCACTTAATCCTGTTGTTTCTAGGCCCTTTTTGCATTTTAGGCTAGGCTCACAGTCGAGGGCTGAGCTTATCTTCCTGAGTAGCATTAACTGTGAATGTCTTCAACGGTTCTAAGTTTATAAGAAAAAAGAATTTGCTTTCTCTTTTTGTGTGTGTGTGTTTCCTGTTTTGGCAGGAATTTTCTGATGATTTAATGGAAAACTTGGGTACAATTCGAGATTTTTTTTTTTTGCAGGTTATCATACTTCTATTCCCCAATATCCATTACAATAAATAATAGCTAGCTCACATGCATTTTTGAAGTTTTTTTTTTTTCTTTTTAAGGCTTAAGGAAACTAAATGGAGACTTGGAATTGGGTCTTGTTACTACAAAGGACGTAATGAATCATAGAAGCATAGAATCATAGAATGTTTTGGGTTGGAAGGGACCCCTAGAGGTCATCTAGTCCAACCCCCCTGCAGGAGCAGGGACACCGCTAACCAGATCAGGTTGCTCACAGCCCTGTCCAACCTGGCTTGGAATGCTTCCAGGGATGGGGCCTCCACTACCTCTCTGGGCAACCTGTTCCAGTGTTTCACCACCCTCATTGTAAAGAATTTCTTCCTTATATCTACTCCAAACCTACCCTGGTTTAGTTTAAAACCGTTACCCCTTGTCCTGATTAAAGGAAGGAATAGGAAGGAGAAATGCTAACTGTGGTTTATAGCTGGTGTTGCCCAGTAAGGCTGGTGGCAGGCATGCGGTGTGAACGGGTACGGATCTGTGTGCAGTTTGGATTTCTGTGCGTGTACCGAGGTCCTTGATGGGTAAGCTGTCCAGATGAGGCACACCCTGTTGCTTATACAATGGATAAAATGTCAGTCTGGGAATTATTCCACACTAGTTTGCCAAGAGCACTTCTCATTTGATCAAGAATCAATCATTTGATGAAAGGCAATAGGAATTTTGTCATAACATGAGAACGCATTGTACAAGGAGGCTGTGGAATGTCTGTCACCAGAGATTTTAGGAATGGGTTAGACAAACATCTGTAAGGGATGGTTTGGGTATTGTTGATCCTGCTCCAGGACAGCAGGGTAGACCTAAGGTCTGAATTAGGCAGTTTTCTGTGATGTGGCTGCAGAACGTCTGTGATGCTCGATTGGGAGATTTGGAATCTGAGAAAACTCATTTCACTGCATGTCTGCATCAAAATCAGCTGGCTTCCTTATTCCAGAGGAATCCAGGGATTCTCTCCATTGTGCTAAAGACACTCGTTGTTGTGATGTGTAAAGAAATATATGCTTGCACAAAATTAAACTTAAAAGGTGTTACAACCTTGATGCACTCTTATTACTGGTAATGCAATGCCCATCCTTCTGCCATGACAAACCGTTACCAGTAGAGGGTACCAGTGCACTGTTTGAAACCGTCATCTTTGGAAATCTTTTTAAAATTATTTTTTAATTTTTATTTTGTGTGCTTCACTGGGGCTCACACAAAAGCAGGAAGCTGCTACCTTGTGAGGCTTATGAGTTCAGGGCACTGAACTTCCCCCGAGCGGCTGCTTGCCAAATCCTGACTGCTACAGACAGAACGGAGGAGTTAATGGGGGAGGGCCTTAAATGTCTTCTTTTTTTATATATATTTTGGACAAAGATTTTGATTTTGGACTTTTGAATTGATCTGCAGGCACATCACTGGCCCTCATTAATTCAAAGTAGTTTGCAAGGCTGGGTGAAAATCTGAAATTTCCCAGCTCAGGCAGGCTTTGAGTTACTGCACTGGAGGGTGAAGAAGTTGAGTGAACTCTGTGGAGCTGAGGAGAGCGGTGTTCCTGGCTCTGGATGCTAGTGGAGTTGGACCTTCCACTGCAGGAGCAGTGTCCTTTCAAACTAGGACTAGGAATTTAGCCAAACATTTTTCTTCTTAAGAGCCTGTGTAATTTATAATAATGCAGAACATCTCTGAGGAATGCCCTCCTCCAGAATGCTTTGGGGTTTGTCTTTGCAAACTGTCCTACCTCCCAAAAATGAAATGGAGCCCTGATCTATGCTGAACACCGTATTCGAACCGCGCTCAAGTCAGTTTGGCCACTGACTACAGTCTAACCATCTTTTTGGTTCTGAAAGTTTACTTCTGTAGCTTTGAACCCAGCCAAAGGGAGCTCTGCTTAGCCAGGTGTAGTCCTGTCACTGACTACAGTCGAATGTGGCCATGCCTTAATAAGCTACGGTGCTCAGTTCCCAAATGAACGACAGCCCAAAGACACTCTCCACCTTGTGAAGTAGTTGCCTGTTGAACTGAGAAGATGATCCGTCCATGTCTCACTTTGATGGTTTTGTGTCTTTCAGTTTGCAAAAGCCCAGAGCTGAGCGCATTTGGGGACAGATCTAGGGGCTTACTGCCAGATGAAGTCCATAGAGTTCCGGGCTCACCTGGAAAGGGCAGAAGCTTGCATTAAGTGCTTGTTGCTTTACCTGATATCTTAATAGACAGGTGAGATCAGATCCTGGCAATTGGTCCCTTTTCCTCAGATACCTCAAGAAGAATTGTCACATACTTTAGAAATGCACACATGGAAGGCATCTCTCTGTTCAGGTAGTTTACCAGCTGAAATGATGACGGCAGAAGAAAGGCACAGCTGAGAAACTACAGTCCTTGTAGGTTAGTGTGTGAGAAGAAAGAAAAGGCAGTAAAATACTGAAAAGAAAAGGCGGTAAATGCTGAAAGGGGAATTGTTGCATGAGCCAAGAGTGGCAAGCGAGGCTGGAGTGCTCCAGCCAGCTCCACAGCCCAGCACGACTCAAGCAATTGCCTGGCTGGTGAAGCATGGCTGATTTACGCCAGCTGAGGATCCAGCCTAGTGTGTTTTATCTCCTCTGCCACTGGCCCCCATCATTTCCTCACGAGGGGCACTGCCCTGTGGAATGGCAGCCAGTAAAGAGAGAGCTTCCTGTGCTATGTTCCATAAATTCTTTATCAGCTCATGTAATCAGATAGCATGGCTGGATGTTGATTTTGTTACGGTACCTGGAGCGAATCTCTATATGTTAATTTAAGGCCATAAAACTACGGCTTAGGGTTTTGGCATCCTAATTGAAACTTCCTCTTCTTGGAGGCATTCATGCTACAGCGGAATAATAATCATCATAAAAAAGCAAGATGCAGATAAAATGCAAGTGCATTGTTTCAAGTAACCCATAAATGCCAGGAAAACTCTGACACCTAGTGCCAAGCACGCAGCTGTGCCGAAGGATCTCCACTGGACTTTCTGCTTGCTTTTACCAGTGGTCCAGTAGAAGCTCCGTAAGGAGATCTGTTGCTGTCAGGAATGTGGTGTTTAGTCTTCCTTGCCAGGGAGCATCCTTGCTTGAACTGTCACTGTGTGAAGAGGACACATTGCGTGGCACAGTTTCTGGTTAATGCTATTTAATTGCTCCTTTGACGTTCAGCTCTTCTGCTGTGGAGATGCTGCAGAGGTCAACAAAAGAACTGAAGAGCAGGGTATTTGTTCTCAAACTGTTAATCTGGATCCTGAAAACAGTCACTGTCAAGGCAGTCACTCACAACTGCAGGTCCTGTCCTTAAAGTCTCCCGTCTGTTAGCCGAGAGTGGGACAGAGGAGCGGTGTGTGGAGCGAAGGAAGGCGGCGGAGGGTGGGATGCTTGGGGCCAGAGGGAAAATGGACAGGAATTGGTAGAAGAGTCTTTGTGATTCTGGTGAGTGGAACTGGCCCGTCAGTGGGACCTATCTGAACACAGGCTCTCAGCTGCTTGCACTGGTGGTTGTTTCCTCTAGCTCGGGGCGTAAGCTCTGCTCTACTGTACCCGCCAACCTCAGGGTCTTGTCTTTTTTTGGAGAAAAAGACCATTAATGTTTAGGCAGGGGCATAGGACCTCGTGCTTAGCAGCGAAGCAGAAAGGGTAAGACAGCACCAGCCTGCTGACTAGACTGTGAACCAAATGCTAGAACAGATCAAAGGCAAAACTAAATTATAGATTGATAGATGCCTTTAGTTTATAAGTTATTAAGCGGCAGGTAACAGGTTAGATTAATATTGTGCCTGGAGGTTTCTTTTTGCTGCTTTTTTTCTCTCTCTCTCCTTTTTTAAGAATTGGAGAAAACAAAATATTTTTCTAATTAAGTAAATCTACAGTGCTTGCTAATGGGGCCCGTCTGTGTGCTTGTCACAGGGCACGGGGAGAACTGGAATAATGATTTTATTTTTTCATTAAATAGAATTATAGGCAGTTACTCAAAGCAACTGTGAGTCTAATTGAAAGAAAACCATTTCTTCTTAATTTACTTTCACGGTTCTGGATGATAAAAGAGTGTGTTCGCTGGAAAATTAAATAAAAAACACAACATGAGGAAGCTTGGAATAATGTTGCTCAGGCACAGGTGGGCAGAGAGAGCACAGTAGTTTTCCTGCTAGTTATTAGTGAGCTCAGGTACTCGTGCTTCCTCTTGTGCCCCAAAAGGTACGCTTCTTGTCTCCCAGGGCCCTTCCCAAGCTTTCGTGTCGGCTTCCTCTTTCACTTCAAGGGCATCCCTTTGTTTTCCAGTTTAGTCAGCCACCGCGTTAACCATGTAAGCTTGCCTCTTCCTGCAGGGTTAGGCTGTTATCCCCCCCAATGAATGACAGCAGTCGGGTATCGGTGCTCAGCTGTATCCCAAATGATTCCTGACTAGTTTAGCCATTGGGATTACTCGGATCAGC
>NW_009258620.1:241500-250096 GCF_000687185.1 Egretta garzetta | reverse complement strand
AACAGGTGGGAAGTGAGCAGGTTTCCTGGAGCACTAACCCTGCCTAGGTCAATGTGAGACTGTGTTGCCAAAGTCCAGAAATCACTATATGTGCCTTTGAGAGAAACCAGATACAAAATGCAACTCGCAGCAGTGCACACAGAGCTGCTCTGGGAATTATTCTTGATGCAGCGTGGGATATAAAGTATGTCTAAGGGTGCGTACCCTGAGAGAGGGTGTGAAGTCACAGTCTGAGCGTGGACTTGGGATTCTGAACTCCTATTGCTGCTTTGCAAATACATTGCTCTGGTGAAACGTGCGGGTCGGGGCAGCAGGCTTTCCTTTCGCTGTCATTTTGAAGCCCTGCGGTTCCAAGCACCGGCCCTAAGCTCATGGGTGCACCTTTCTGGGGCCAGGCTCCAAGGGTGCCTTCCAGAGTTGCCAACATCTCATGGGTTGGTTGAATTTCTAGTCCCTTGATAGGGCTGCAGTGAGCAGGGAAGGTTTGAGCATGTCTTTCTCAGCCCCGAATGGCTGCCAGGAATCTGTAGGCATTGCAGTCCCCCTGCCCAGGCACATGAGGGGTTAAGAAAATGGGAACTGATTAATTCCATGGCGAGGGTCCTTATCTGGCCCTGGTGCTGCCTCTGAAGCGGACACATCTGGTAGGGTCACAGCATCAAGGAATGGCTGCAGCACTGAGGCAAGGGTCTGTTTCCACTAACCATTTCTGCTACTTCTTACACTAAGTACTTCCTAAAAAAGGCACGGGATAATGTTTCACTGTGGCTGCTGTTAGATTTACGGGGATACCATTTGCTCCAACTCTTGGATTCACTCAGTCCGGGACAAGATTAAAACCAACCCTTCAATTTCCTTTTTTCTTTAGGAAATTAACTGTGGCTTTTCTGCTAATGAAAGTCCAGAGACACTAGCTTATTCAGGCTCTCTGCTGGCTCTGTCTGATATATCTTCAAGGTGCACCTGAAGGAAACAAGAAGTTAAGGCAGCGAGGCGGCTATTGGCAATTAACACTAAGCATTATTTTCTGCCTTCTATAAATGCCTGTGTGTATAAGGAAGCCAGAGCAGGGTTTGGGTTTGTCACTTCAGGAAATGCTCAGTCTTTTCTGTTGGAAAATAGGGTAAAGAAAAAGGCAGTGAAAACATTCTGTGAAACAAAACCTATTTTGACTCTGTCTATAGATGTCTGTGCTTCTGTGATCCTGTTACACTAAAAATCTGCTTCGTTCCAGTTTCATCTTTATTTCTTCATGTTGCATAATACAAAACTGAAGAAGTAATTTCAAAAGAAAACTGGAATCTTCTTTTCTGCTTCTACCGAAATATTTCTGAGAAATGTTTTTGTAACTAGCTTTACTTGAAAAGAGCTGCTGCTTACAGATGGTTCTGCTGCTGATGCCACGAGGAATTCAAGGGAAAGAACTTCTGTGTAACACCCCTTGATCGGCTGTATCTTGGGTCAGGACAGGGCAGGCAGTCAGGATGATTCAGAGCAATGGGACAAGATATTTATATTTTTCCCATCGGTAGACTTAGTTGGGAATTTTCTGACAAAAAGGGTTTTCACTGGAAAGTGCTGGCTCAGCCAAAATGATTTTTCTTCCATCTCATTCCCAGAAAACACTAGCTGCTTTGTTTCCTTCTGCTGCTGGAGGACCTGGGCTTCTGGGATCAATGGTTCCAGTGCTGTCCCAGTGCAACCGTATCACGTCCTCCCTTTGGAAAATATGAAGCCTTCTAGGTAGCCTGGAGGAGAACTGGACACTGTAAGAATTCCCATGGAGGCAAGCGAGCTGTGACTCTGGGATCCAATTGAACCCTGGCTTGCGTTGGCTTTGCAAAGGATTTGCCCAAAGAAGGTTGTTGGGATTTTTTTGGTTTTCATCAACTATCTGAATTGATGGGTTTTGTTAAAGAGAATCCCTAGGCAATAGACTCGCTATTCTTTACTGGCAGCTAATAGACTGGGAGAAATGGTTGTCCAGGCCCTTTGAATTAGGTGCTGCCTTAGGTTTGGCAACATAATTCCAGTCCATTTTGTTGAGAGGAACAAAAGCGAAGAGAAGGTATTGCTGAATCTCCTGTTCTTATTAATGGGGGGGCCTCCTCCCATTCTGAACATCCCACCTAAGTGCTATGAAGAATAAGCAATGTTTTATGAACCACCTGATAAATGCTTCTTTCAAAATAAAGATTTTTTCCGAACTCTTTAATACCTTCCTAATCTGAAGTACAATTTTTCTTCTCTATAATCACTATATTAAAAATTCATACCAAGTATTAATATAACATACTTAATGGCAACCTGCATATTATTCTGCACATAGCTGCCCTGCAAAAGAGCTCTGTGAGCTTGAGCAGGAGAGTGTTTAACTCTTGCCAGGCACTCGGTGAGGAGCAGGGGCGCCTGGTGTTAGCTGGTACCAGACGGAGCGAACTTCAGTGCTGGGAATTGTGTTGGCAGGTTGCAAGCGAGGAACACGTCCTCTTCATTTGTCTGCCAGGGTCACTTCTGTTTTGTAAAATGCTGCTTCTGAGCCTGTTCTGGTAGGGAAATTTAGACTGGCGAGATGGAGAGGGTAAAACCATTATGAAGGAAGGCTGTTACTTGGGTGTGTGTGTGTAAATCATGGCGGGGTGGAGGATGAACGAGTGAAGAAGGTTCTACCATCCCACAATAGAGAGAGCTTGGAGAAACAGGAAAGCAAACGTGTTTTCTCGGCCCATGGGGCAGCATGGTTGGTAACTGTCTTTTTAGCCTTCTGCCACCTGGGTCTCCATGTATGTGAGTGTGGATGCTGTGTGCAGGACTGACGTACAGAAAAGCCCTTCACCATCTCTCTTCTTGTGTGCTGCTTCTCCAGAGAGGAGATATTTGTGATCTTGTGCTTTGCTTTTCCTGGAGACGGTGCATGCCCTAGCACAGAAAGCTCCTGCCCTCAGCTGCGTTCAGCGCAAGGACCAAAGTGCGTCCTTCCCCTGGCTGTTTGCTGGCTGCCTCTTCCCCTTGATCCTAAGCCTTCAGAGCAGGAACTGTCCCATCGCATTTCACCCGTTGTGTCTAGGAAATGTGGCTATCTGGCTCTTAGAATTTGGTATCCTCAGCATCAAACGTTAGTATTGTTATCTGCCAAGGAGCCTTAAAAAATGGACTTAGCCCCAAAATGATGAGGTTGGCTTAAAACCCCAAGATTATTGTTGCAAGTTATTGTTCTAAATTTTGGATTTTGAAGCTTTGTATTTCTAGTGCTCAAGCTGTGGTCCGTAACATGAGAGGTAGAGACTTTTTTATAAAGGAGGGCTCAATTAGCAAGTAAACAGAGACATGCAAAAGCTGCAGCTTGATGCAAAATGCTGAAACTCATGACAAAACCTGTGTGGCTGACAAAGCCATAAAACCTCAGATCCACTTAGAGGAAAGAACACAGGAAACAAATATTTCCGTGCAGGTTTGATTCTGCGGGTGCCCCTGCCCTCTTGCTTGGCTGGTTTAGGTCTGTTCCGAGGGGCTAAAAGCAGCAAGAGTTAGTTCTTTTACAATTTTTTTTTTTCTTATAGAATCACTGAGTAAAATATTCTCACCTGGAAAGAAGTCTGTGCCGAGATGGAGGGAGGGGAAAGAAATTAGAAAAGAAAATAAAGCAGCAGGCAGTGGGTGGCAAGAGGGAGAGAGGTACACAGTGGTGAGTGTGAAGGATGACTTGGAAAGTAGAGGGATGCTATTGAGGAACAGCAGTAGGAAGGAAAAGGGGGGCTGAGGGGAAAAGCAGGAGACATGGTAAGTTAAGTAAATTCACATTTATTTCTGCAAGAATTTGCTTCAAACGCTCCTCCTGCCCTCACTGAACATTTGCTGTTTGGACGCCCTCCACTACAGGGAGGAACAAAACCGCTCTGTTAAAGCACCAGTGGTGGAGGTGAATGCCAGGTCACTGGCAGGCAGCAGTGCTCGGGGTCTGTGTGCTCCACCTGAGGTGCGCGCCGCGTGCGGAGCGGCGAGCCAGCGACCTCTGAAGCTCCTGCAAAGGCTCCCTTGGGTCCTGCCTGTGCCTGTGGCCTGGCACGGGAAACCAAATCCACTGCTAATTATTGGTCATCTCCAAAACCTCCTTGGCTTTCGGGGTAGCTGGTTCTGATCCCTAGGGAGCAGTGGTCATGGTAAGGTTTATTAGCGTCGTCTTGACAGTGTTTAAATGCATAGTGGACAAGCTAGACCATACAGCTGAAATTCTATCCTGCTCTGCCAGTCAGATGTGTTCAGAAAGAGATGGTCCCTGTTTAAATTAGGGCCTTGAATATCAGTACAAATGAAAGGGTTTTCAGCACCAAGGAGGACAGAATTATTTTTACCCTTAGCTAACCTCCCCGTTGCCTGCACACCAGATAGCAGATATGTTCCAGCTTATTGGGACTACAACCAACCTATTGTTTTGGTCCAGTGTGAGCTGAAGTGAACAATGGGAGACATTGTTGGGGATTTGTTGCTGAAGGTTTTCTAAATGCGTGTTATGCTGTGAAGGCATAGGGCATCTGCAGTGTAGCTGTCTGGAGACGTTACTGTACAGTCTCAAGGAGTCTCCTTTACACACGAACCGTTCTGTTTTAACGAGGACTTCCCATTTCCTATGGAATCCTACATGATTTCAGCTTTCATTGCTACGAGTTTAGGGGCTTCTCTAGGCAAAAGTGTGACGCTTTAATGATCGTTCATCTGTTCTACTACATACTCCAGTCACGGATGTATTGCATGGCAGTTGTGTTCATGTATCCCATAGGCAAGCAGTATTAGCACAACAGGACAGCTATGCTTTTATAAAGCACGCTTCTTGTTAAAACTGGCAAAATTGTTCTGGGCCAGTCTAGTTAATCTCTTATTTGTAAGTATAAGAAGTTCTTTGCTTCCAAAGTATGTTGCGTAATGGTATTTAAGAAAAGAGCCGATCTACTTTTGCTGTCCATTAAAAGGTACCGTTTCACTGCTAGACACCATTTAGTCCTTTATGCACAAAATCTGTAACTTTAAAGATATTTTAGAGATTTAATTTGAAATCTCCTGAAAAATTTATTTGGCTTTATCACCTGCAGAGGAAGGCTCTTACAGATCAATACTGAATTGCGTTCTGAGATGGGGAATGCCTTCCCTGCCACATGAGCTGGAAGAGCATGTTTTGTGTAGACCAGCATGACTGGCTGATGGTCTAAGAACTGAGCAAACCCAGCATTTCATCCAGTGCAAGTCTTGGTTCCTGTAATGGGCAGCTAACACGCTCCTTCCAGTAGGTAACTTCTCTCCTTTGAAGGTAGGATCTTCTGGCTTTTTGACCAGATGCTATCATCCCAGATCTCTGGCATTTGCAGTAATGCCAGTGCCTGGAGCTGGACAGTTTGCCAGCAGAGTTCAGTCCCTCGGAGAGCACTAGAAACAAGGACAAGATTTTAGAATACGATGGGGGGGGGTCGTGGCAGGGGTTTTTGTGTGGGTGGGGGTGTTTGGGGTTTGTTGGTTGGTTGGTTGGTTTTTTTAAAGGGTGGCTGATTTACCCTAGTTCCCCACTGACAAACAGGCTCCTCTAGCCAGGGTGCTCTAAATGACTACTAGGAAGCCAGAACTTGATACCTAGGTTTCATTGATCAATTATAGGTTACTAAAGGTGGAGGAGGTTGAAACAAGGGATACTTCTCCTCACTGTGAAGTTGCTGGTGAGCCCTGAAGCCCCGGTAAGTAATACAGAGCCCATTGGGGCAGAATGGGGCTTACAGCTGGATGACATTTTACACACATTCGGAGTGTCTCGCAAGATGTTCTCCAATTAGTCATCATCACTCACAATATGTTTTACATATTACCACACAGTTTACAGTCAGGCAGAGTAATACAATTGCAGTGCAGCTGCTCACAGCAAGACACAAAGGTTATGGCACTGTGTACATAAGCAAGCTGTGAAAGTTACAGCCATCCAGCTCCTTTACCCTCTTGTGCTTTTAAAAGCCAACAGAAGCAGAAACAAATAGTGAGTGCGCCTCTCGTTTCAGCCCTGGAAAAACATTTGAAAGCATGGAATGAAAGGAGGGATTTTGTTTTTATAATTTGATTCCCATTGCTGCAGCTGCAGCCAAAACCTTTGGAGTCTGGAAAAAGTTCAGAAAGTGCTGCTTTTTGGAAGAGGTCGTGTTTATTGGAAAATTACATCTTGCCCAGTAAAAGCTGACAGTATAAGTACTCTAGTCTATTAAAAGCTACAGAAGACACCGTTAAGAGTTTATTTAATGATTGCTACAGATGGGGTTTGGGAACTTGGAGCCTGGCATTGGTATATTGGGCTTGAGATTGTGTTTTGGGAGCACAGAAACCACCATTGTTTTATTAGTGACCCCCTGCATCCACCTACATGGTTAAACTCGAACTAGCTGCCACAGCTAGGCTCTGCCTAGTAACTAGGCCTGTTTTCCTGAAGAGGGAGAAAAAGGTATCAGAGATCAACACAGCAGCCTAGTGAGAACAGCTGAGATGCTGGGACTGAGGAAGCCCAAAGCCAGCAGGCTTGGGATCCTAACCTGAAAGTAGACGCTGGCTCAGACCAGGGCTTGACCCTGAGAGGTTTCCTGGAACTCTTTGGAATATGGAACAAAAATACGTTGTGGAAAGATAGGAACCGCTGCCTCAATCTTAGACCTGATCTAAACTCCATCAGAAAGTAACGAGGAATCAATAGTCTTTGAACTGAGCCCTTAAAGCATAAACCTTCCTTGCTGCTGCAACAGGGCTCTCTATGGAGAGAGAAGCAAACATCGTAACCTGGAGTACGAGGAAAGGCAAGGGTCTGTTTCTTATAGCTGTTCTGCCAGTGAGGAAGGGAACAGCCTTCCCCTTTGCTCGAGGAAGCCTCCCATTCCTTTTCTGCCAGTTGTCCGGTCTCTGCAGATTGTTAGAAACCCCAGGTATATCAGAATGGCTCAGATGGTTTCTGTCACTGGTGTCACAGTACAGCAATCTTAGACGTCAGTTGGTAGAATTGGGAATAGGTGGGGTACTGCTCTGCTTTGTTCTGTGGGCTTCTCTGCTCACCTCCCTGGAATTTGGGGGCCTTCCTGCAGTCTGTTTTGGGAGTAGCAATAACATCTTTCAGGTGTTTGCAATTTTTTTTTCCTAGGAAAGAAAATCTATGAAATAGCGTTATGATGTTGGAACAGTTTTGAGAAGTATGTACACACGTTGCCCTGTATTTTCACTGAAGAAAACAGGATAAACCAGTGATATTTATAGCAGAAAATGACAAGCACTATGAGGTCTTTAATTTTTGGAGGATAGGCATAGCCATGCACGCATCTTTCCCCTTCTGTGGCTGGCTATTTTGTTAGTCCTTAATTATATATGAGGTCTTTCATGTTGTTAGAAGCACCTGAGCATCCATACAAGAGATGGGGCAGGAGGAAGTTCCCTACCAGTAAGTAAATCCAGAATTGTCCCTCACATGTGTCCCTGGTATGCTGTGATAGCAGTGCGGAGGGTGTGATGCACACGCTTTTGCGTTGTCTTGCATGTTGCAAACATCTTGCATCTGCTTCTTGCAGTTCTGCTCCGTCACACTTCATTGGAAAAATGTATAAAGCCTTCAGCAAGTGGATGCCTCTCCAGCGGTATCGGATGTTTGAGTCTAGTCCAACCCTGCTGATTTCCTCTTTAAATTCCAGCTACTGTATTTGCTTCAGTGGTGCCCACTGTCTTTGGGCTTTGCACCCTCAGATGGGCTTATTGCCTACAATTTGTACGGTGCTGTAGGCGTGTGGGCCATTAGCACTAAGCTCTCGTGTCAGGGGAATGAAAGTGCTATGAAACACAACATTATGTTTTGGTTCTGGGGTCTGTTGGCTGGAGACTGAATGAGATTCCAGGGACCCATGTAGATTCTGCTCCCTGTCTCTGTGATTGACCCGGTATTGAATCATCCACGGCTATCTAGAAGCCAGGCTTCCCTATGAATTCTCTCTTCTCACTTACCTCACTGGCTCCTGAGGCCTGGATAGAGTGGATAGAGACTTCCCGTGCTTTGGAGAGGAGCTGCCTTTCCCCTGAGCATCAATTGCAGTTTTACTATAGCCAGCAGAGTATGTGTGTAAAGATCCTAACGTCACAGCTGTTTAGAACAAATTCAATGTAATTCAGTTTTACAAGCAGTGTTAGGCTAAATCCAAATCAACATTGCTTTCAGCAAAATACAGTTATAATTCTTTTGGCCTGCTAACAAAGTGTGTGTTGCCATATTTGTCTTTCGGAAGCGAAATAAAATATGACATCTACTGACAGCCTGCTTCAAAGGTGGAACGGCCTGGTCTCACTTATATGCCGGGACTCTGGAGGCAATCCGTTATTGCTCCCGATTCCACCCTTAGAGCTGCCACCAGAATGTAACGCGCTGCAAAGAGGAAAGCTCACCTAACAGGAGGGGCTGTAGTCTCTTGTAAGTAGATGACTTGCTCTGCTGGACTATGTTTCTTTCCGGAGTGATGTTTTTAGCAGATGGTTCATATGATGGAGTGAATTTTGCATCTCTTCTACGAGAGTTTCTGGTGGCCAGCACTGAGGTCAGCTAGGG
>NW_009258620.1:237772-241461 GCF_000687185.1 Egretta garzetta | reverse complement strand
ACTGGGCTCAAGCTACTTAACCAACCTGAAAAGTCTCGAAGGCAGGTGTAATTCTGAGTAGTTTTACAACTGAAAGGTGGAGAATTCAAAGTTACAGGTATGAAGAATGTTGTATGGCTCTGAGGACGTCGGCAGGGAGCATCCCACAGCTCCAGAGTACTCGCCATTCACTCAGCATCACTGTTTCTGTTTTCTAAAAGTTCTTTCTGCTGTGGTCTCACTTACTCAGCTGTTAGAGGGATTCATTCTCCATTGGAAATAGCCTCGTTAGCCTACATATTTAGATATCGTCTTGTATTTTCCTCCCCATTGTTAAGCCTGGAAAAAAGAGGTGGGAAACAGATGTGTATGTGCACACAGTTATATTTTCTGTCCTTCCTTCCCTGGGAGATATTCCCCTTGTATGTGTACGTCTTTGCATTCTGGACTTTCTCCTACCCAGCCGCACGCTCTCCTCTAATGCTTTCCCCTCTGAGCATGTGCTCAGAAGCAGACACCCTCCTTTGCTAGCCCCATGTTAGCTGTATGGTGTTTGGGCAAGTTAGCAGCTAAGACAATGTTGGCTGCTCTCCTAGCATTATTGTGAACCTCTTCAAATCTTGTTACGTTACTTTGGTGATAAATAGTCATAATAAATTCTTTAATAGTGTGAAGATAGGTCATTACTCATCACAGCCAGGCTGTGAGAAGATCATAAATCTGGAATAAAAGCCATTCGTTTGGTTGGAGAATCCAAAGCTTCACTGTTTAGAAGGATTCATTTCCACCATCCCCCTCAGTTAATCATTCTCTAAGTCCTCATAAATATCACAGGCAAAGGAAAAGAATGACCCATTCTTGCTGTGCCATAAAATGTATGATGTTTTGCTATGAGTTTTTACTTCTCAGCTCGCACGTGAAAAATTCAGCAGCAAACCAGAGGTTGCAATGTGAAGTTTCTTGCTGACTGTGCTTTCTAGGCCAGAAAGGAGGTGGGCGTAAACGTATTCAAAGACAATAATTTCCCAGGAGAAAGAGAAGAGAAAGCAAGGATCACATGCATGTGTATGTATCTAAGCGTGTATTGATGTATTTTGTCTTTATAAAATCTGTATTAGTAATACAGACTTTAAAAGTTCTGCACCAGACTACCTCAGCACCTCTGGCAGCTACACTTAGAACCAGCTCAATTATTTCATTATTTTATCAACTTGGCATTCTAAACTTGCAGGGGGGAGGGATTTTGGGGGTTGGACTAGATGACCTCTAGGGCTCTCTTCCAACCCAAAACATTCTATGATTCTATGATTTTCAAGCTTGACTCTCAACTGTAGAAGGCAGAAACATTTTTTGTTAATGAAGGGTGAGATTTTCAGGCGTTTATTAGAAGTGTCTTATGAAAGACACTGAAATAATGACAAATGAGTCATGAAGATTTCCATACTGAAAAAAAACCCTGGAGAAAAGCACATATTGTATTTCCATTCTAAAGAAAGATTAGGAGCACTTAAAGCCAAAGTGTGAGCAGGCTTCATGCAAGAGTAACTGAAATAGCTGTAGTGTCTACTCTGTGGCTGATCCCTCAGCTAACGCGGAGTCTGCTGCAGTTCTACAGGTGGAACCGCTGCTAACTAGACCGCAGTTCATGGGTTAGTGTTGGCCACAAATTCGTTATCCAGATGTGCAAGTTATTATTTCTTCCTAAAAATGCCACTTTTCCTTGTGGTAAAGGTTTCTGACAAATTCTTGACTTGGACTGTGTTTTGGAAAAATGCTTTGAGTTTGTCAAACTATGTTATTTTGACATTTTAAAAAATGCAATTGTCATCTTTCTGGTTTGAATGACTTTTTGCTTTCAAACTTTAGTGAACTGAAGTAAAGATACTTAAAACGCTCAAAATGTTCAAAAGTGAAACGCTTTTGAAATACAGAAAAGACATTTTGATTGACAGAAGTGATAAGGTTTTTTCAAGTGTTTGCTTCAGGAATTTCTAGACTTCTAGTTTCTAGCACATTTAGTCAGATCAGGGTTTTACGTATTTTGAGATTTTCTTACAAACAAACAAAAAAAATTTCATCTATAGAGCTAAAATCCAGAATTCTTGCAGCATTCAACCTTCCTGGGACCATATAAAGTACCTTGTAATTTAGGTACCCTAGCTCGGATGGCTGAGAACAAGGAGAAGGAGCATCTCTCTCTCTCTCTTTTTTTTTTTCTTTTTTTTTTTCTTTTTTTTCTCACTGTAGAAGAATCCCAGGAGATGTACAGGCTAAAACAGCTGAGCTGGGTACCTAAAAGCTGTGGGGTAACCTCCCCTTGCAGAGGTGTCGTTCACATCTGCCACGTGTGATTCTTCCCCTGCTTTTCCTTCCTCTCCAAAGGGAAAGGAAACAGTTTGAGGAAATACTGCTTTATTTAGGCAACTGAATATCCTAGATGGTTGTGGTGCTACGGTCTTCCACTACAGAAAGGCGAGACTTTAGCTGCCATCCACCTTGAAGGAGAAGTGGGCAGGTTTATGGTTCCAGAGTTGAGCTCTGTTTTCATGATGTGAATATCTGCCCCGGCTTCTGGTTACTGGCAGCAGTTGGTGGTTTTGATTGCTTATAGCCTAAATTGTAGAACCACTGGTGATGATTAAGACCATAGCTACGGGTTAAGGTGATGGTGCCCATCTTCCCTCCATTTGCCTCTCATCTGGCAGCCCAGTACTGAAGCCATCTGCAGAGACTCTTCTCTTGTATGGCTGCTGTCCTGCGGAAGAAGGAAGGTGAGGTTGGGAGGGTCACTTTGGGACGTGTGCGATAGCGCTCGAAGAAATCTAGAGTGAACTTAAGGAGGGAGGTTGCTGTGGCGGTGCCGAGCAGCCTTTCTCAGGGCTACAACAGAGAAGTTCAAATGAATGTATTCAGGGGAGCAACCACTGTGATTGATTTATGCACCTAGCTTTGAACCAGAAACTGTATAAGCAAGCAATAAATCATGGCACTGGAGGAACACAGAAGCTATTGCCTGGGACTCGGCAAGTTATGAAAAGGAAGTATAAAAAAAAAAAAAGGGGGGGGGGGGGGGGAAAAGGAAGAGAAGGAAAATTGTCTATTTTTAAGAAATTGTTTGAGCTTCAGTATTAGTGGGCTTGGCTTTGACTTGGGATTAGGAGCCAGCTTGGGAACCAGCAAGTGCTATCTTTGCCTTCATATAACCTCATTAACTCTGTAATGTTAAACACATTCTTCAGCTGGGCTGCTCGGTTGTGTCTCTGGCCCATGTTCCTCCCGGGGTAGCAGCCCATCTCACAAGCATCTCTGTGAAACCCTTGTAGTAAATGTTAGCGATCCCTTCTTAGCTGTTATTGTCTCTGCCTCCAGATAACTAAGCAGGTATACGCTTAAGTCCAAGATAAACACTTCCTTGGCCTCTCATTTATTGCAGATATAAACTCCTATAAAGCTCGCCACTGTGCTAGCTATCATGCCCTCTATCGCCTTTTTGCAAAATGTAATCCATAAAATGCTTTCATGGTAACCTTATACATCGGCAACCAGTGATAACATCTCGAGGCCCCCGTGACAGACAGGAACTCGCAAGCATGGAGTTAATAATGCAAACTTTCAAAAAATGAAACTGGCAGAAGGAGACGAGGAGGGGAATAAAAGGGGCCGGTGTGGCTGTAATTGGGACCATGTGAGCTTCCTTAGAGAGGGATTAA
>NW_009258620.1:227536-237741 GCF_000687185.1 Egretta garzetta | reverse complement strand
AGACGGGCTGGAGGCGAAAGTCAGGACTTGGTGAAAGATTAAAACAAGAAGGGAGAAAGTTTCCATTGCTTTTGCTCCAGGCCTACACAAGAGGGTTCAGTGAGATCATGCTAATTGAAGGCAAAGCTTGCATGGAAGTTAGGAAGAACTCGCATTAATTGATTCGATGCTGCGATTTCTTTCTTTATCCGCAGTGTTCTTTTGGGTTGTTCTTTTTTCAGTTTGTGGGTTGTTTTTTTTTTTTCCCCTCCCCAAAACATAAAGAGGGAGAGATCATCCACAACTTTTTCTATGGTTAAAATGAACCAACGGGGAGAGCAGTGGACGGTCGCCTGGTGCCATCCAGTCAGTGCCATGTTCCATCTCCGTGATCCTCTTTCAGTTCAGTATCAACTATTAGAACCAAGTTGATGGTGGTGGTGTTTCTAACATACAGCGAGCTCCTTGTTTCACAAATTAAGAAGTCCGTTCTCCTGACAGATTCGTTTTTCCCCAAGAACATCCAATTTAGGGCATTATTTAAAAGCACTCTCTGAAATTTACAGTACGATGATCAACCAGCCTTGCGTTTTCCAGTTCTGAGGTTGAGTAAACACGTGGTTTCCTTGTGGCTACCATAAAAAGGAGCTCTTCAGGAAATGGCAGACAGTTTTTTAGTCCATCTCCGACTGGCTGAACACAGCACTAGTGTAGCTGTGATCCGAGGGAGGAAATGCTGTTGCTTTTTTCCTCCTGCCTCTTTCTCCCCGGCTTCCAGTTTCAGTGAAAACGGAAATCACGGAATCCTAGAAATTAGAACGGGGGAAGACGGGCTGGTGTCGTCAGCCAGTGCGGAGGTCCTCTCTGCGGTGCAGTCTTCAGTGCTTTGTCTGGTTTTCCGTGCAGTGAGCGCTGAAATTACAATGACAGCATTTCCTTTAAGAGGAAACTATTCCAAATATGAATAGGTTTCCATGTTAAGAATTTTCTCCCCTACCCCCTTGGTAATACTGAAAGCTGTAGGAAAATGTATATCCAATCTTTCTATATTAGATCAATATTTTTATTCCATTAAACTTGTCTCTGAGGGGCAAGATACATCATCTTTTGCCAGATTTCTGTATCAGATTGTCACTCTGTGGATTTTTGTTTCATAAAGCTTTGGAATTACAATGCCTAGTCAATTATAGTTAAATGCATTTTCACAGCCGGCCAGAAAAACATTAGCACTAATCAAAAACATCGCACCAACAGGGATTCCCAAAGAGATTTTTTTGTTTTGTTTTGTTTTATGAAAATGTTCTCTCAGCTAGAAACATCAAAAGACAACCATGAACGTGATCCACTAAAATATGAGAAAAAGAATTTGTGCCCTAGCTGCAGTGAGATCTGTCTGTCTTGCCAATGACAGTTGATGCAAAATTTTTGTATTTAAGCTAATACCGGTGCTCAGCAGGGGAGGTCACTCCTGACAGCTCTAATGCTCTAATAACGGCTTGCTACCATCCTCTGTCTTCGGCTTCACGTATGCACACTGTTTCATTTCAGCTTCTTGGTTCCTGCTGCATTTTTCAAATTCACGATGAAATTAGATACTGGGGGCTAATTGCTCGGTACCTTTTCATTTTTCATGTTAGAAAATGGAAACACTCCCCTGTAGGATCTCACCCGGCCACTAGATGACTGCGCCACGGTTCGGTCACTAGCGGGAGCAAGCTACAAAGCTGGAGCGCTGTGGTTGCAGTGGTGACTGTTTTGTTTCATGAATATCCCTTGCTTAATACCCACGTCATATCAACATGTCGTGGCATCGCTTTCTTAGGATGGTGCTGCTTAGCTCAGAACCTGGGAACGCTCCAGCTACGGCTTGGAGGTGTCTCTGAGGGTCCTGTGCTCTGCTGTGCCCCATCTACCGCAGGACCTGGCCTTCACGCCAGATTTTTCTAGGTATCAGAATGACACCATGGACATTTTTAAAGTGAATACGAATGCATTTGGGGTGTGGGAGGCTGCAGTTGACTGAAGGTAAAATCTTAAATGTTCTGTCTAAGACTGGGCTATTGTTCAGATATAAAAGTGCTGAGCAGAACAAGCTGACATCATCTGCTACCCCTGAATGGCACCTAGACACAAACATGACTTTGTAATTACCATATGTCTTTTAAATGGAAACATTGACAACATTCCAATTTTGGTATCCCTGCTTTCCTCTCCCCACCTACCTCTTCTTCAGGCTTGGTTTTTTTTTTTTTTCGGCCTGGAGTGATTACATGGAAGCCTGATAAATGGGTGCTGTGAATGAATGTTTTCCAAACGTTGTAGGAACTATTAAGAAAGTGGTTTTCCTTCTTCCCCTTTTTCCTTCCCACACTCCTCCCCCTCCCACCCCACAACTAATAGCACACAAATAGCGCTTCATGTAATTTTGGCTGCTCTCCACTATTCCAGGCAGACTTCAGGAAATCTCTTGATTTATAGTTGGGGCATCCAAAGGCAGCATGCTGCCTGCTTCCTTGAGGGATGCCTATTGGTGACATTTAGTAAGGCTGAGGTGCAGTATTTCAAATAGGCAATATCCATATTTTAGTCAGATAACTCTTATGTTTATACTTATAAATTGATTTAGTAATGAAATAAGCTCCTTTCATGATGCTTGCTGGCTTTAGGGTCTTTGTTATGGTATACTCAGAATGTTCCTGAAGTTTAGTTTACCAAAGTAGAGCCAAAGTTTTCTATCCATATCCATAAGCAGTCCAAATGAATTCAATAGGGCTATTCACATTAATAGGTAAAGCAGGATTTGGGACTCAGTTCAGAAAAACCATCAAGCATGTGCTTAAGGCCTACTGTCCTTTTGGTTCCCCACTGCTGCTGGCTACTCTAGGAATATCAATTCTGAAATCCTCTATTAAGTTTTTGGTTAGTGGAGTCACATATCTGGTCTCCTGCAGATGGGATGCTTGGGAAGGGTGTTAGCTCAGGCCAAATTTAAGGCTACAGCTGAGTGATTTGCCTTTATATTTGGTTTTTGTCTTCCTCTATGGATTGGTGATATTTCACTTATAACAGGCACCAAAAAAAAAAAAAAATTCCCTGCTATTTGTAGGGTCTGCAGATGTTAGCAGTGTGCGTGGGTTTTCCTGCTCTCTCTCTTAGCACTAGCCCTTTGGAAGGACTCGTTCGGTTTTGGCCATTGGGGGCTGCTCTGTGGCTGGTGGCATAGCAAAAGGTTTGGGATTGCTGTTATTTGACTTGCATGAGCTTAATGTATATTGTATAGGTTCCTTTGCAGTGAGGGATACAATTACCATAGTTGGTCCCCTTGCATCCTGGTTACGTTTTTTGGTATTAAAATACAGTCTGGAAAAAACATCTGGGATGATGTTGTGATAGATGCTCAAAGGGCTGTAGCAGAAAAATACTTACACCTCAAGTAAGACAGGATGAAGGAAAGAAAAACAAAGTTACTATGCAATAAGGCAAATCTTCATCTCTCGCTCCTGTTCCCATCCTTCGAGAACCAGGATTCTGACTGGGTTTCCAAGTGGGATATGTGTATAAAAACATTTTGGCCATCCTACAGTATCAAATGGTCCTTTGAACATACCAAGAACACGCAGGTACAAAAATAAACCTGCAGGTACAAAAATACCTTCTCTGGCTTTCGTAGATATTAGGAGTTTGAGGCTCTTAATGCCCTAACAGGAGGACAGTCTAACTAGGTAACGCTCACAGAACATGCCTAATCCTTGACTAAATCTACCTGTGTCTCCGACATGAATGTTATTTGGAGAGGAAGAAAAGCTACAGATTAATTCTGTGCTATGCAGGAAGGATTCCTTTTGCAGAGTGCACAGTGGTCACTTCAGATCGCGGTGGATCATACGAGGGCTGGAATCAGTTATGCTTCGTTGTAGCTTTTAAGTGTCTGTCTTTAACAGATTTGCATTCACCTTGCAATATCTTCAAGAGAAGTGAAGAGTAACTTAAATACCTTTTAAAGGAACTATAGCTCATCTTGTGCCAGAATGGGAAATCTGTCAAACCTTGCTGTTTTCTATAAATGAACTGGGAAAGAAACCCTTTAATATTCTCAAGTGCTTTCTAGTATTTTTGAAGAATGGGTTTTCCCTTGCATTTCAATTGTTGTTAGCACAAAAATGAGCAGAGGTCTTCAAGGAAGTCTTGAAAGAATCCTTCTTCACCTTTCCCAATTCCTTTTCTTTTAAATCTTACATTTATTTGCTGTGGGAAAAAGGTCCATATGTTGTGTTCCCTAGAATTTCTGTTTTCTTCTGTTTTAATTGTTCTTTTAAATCAATTGAAGGTGTGTTTCAAGACGCTGAATTTTGAGTTCTGTATTCTAGTTCTGGGTTTGAAAAGCTAGAGTGAAGCTCGGTATTTGTGGTGTTCCCTCTGACGTGGTACGTATACTTTATTTCTCCTTATGTTTTACCTCCTTCTACTCCACTTTTTGGCTTCAGCTAAACTACATATCATATTCCGCTCAGGCCTCTCCGATACCTTTTCTTCTCAGGATTGTAAAAAGTACCTTTCCACCTTGAAAGCTCTGATTTTGACCCTAATCCTTGCAAGCGTTTCTGTCCTAACAGTACTCATTGCCACCAAGACTGGCATTGAACCACGACTGTTCTTTAAAACCTCCAGGTACTTAAAGTGGGCATCAGTGCATGGACATTCGGTAAAGTTTCAATGATTCACTCTGCTACTCGCTATGTAATTTCTGTCCCCCAGTCCTGAATTAAATTACGGGCGGCATCTCCTGCTTTGTGGAGCTAAGTGCTACCTAAGGATCACCAGGTAAAATATGAAGAAACTTGTCGATGGTTGCTACTTTATAATTTCCAATGCTGTATCGCTGGGTTCATATGATAGAAGCATTTCGGAAAATGACCCTGCTGATATACTATGATGGAACATGGCAGAGACTTACCAGTTCAGCGCGGTACTTAATTCAAGCTCACTTTCACTGGGGACCTGTAAAATCTTTCCATAGGAAAGGCTAGAATAAGTAAGACTTCAGTTCAGGCTCTCCTTCATGTGAGACAGGACTGTCATTGTAGTGCTTGGAAGGAGTTTCTCATGCCATCTACTTCTGAGCTGGCCTGGTCCTGGCTGCATGAGAAACGTTTTTGCAGAAGGCAAACAGATTGTTTATGGCGGAGAAAGAAAGGTGTCATTAAAAGTAAAAAGACATGGCTTTTTTCCTATCCATAATATTAGGCCAAACTGTGGCATCCTTGGACAATTCTGGGACATCAGCTGGAATTTACCTGGTTCAAGAAGTACTTGGAATTCTGCCCAGGGTTAAGAACATACTTATTAGTTTAGACTTGTTTTTGAAGGGAGAAAGTGTAACTGCACTCACAGGTATCTAAAAGCTTGTTTGAGGATGTAGCTTCAGGTTTCCCACCAATTTGGAAAGTATACTTATCAATAGGTAATATTTCTCTTTCTCTTATTGTAATATCTTTCCTCTTATATTGTTTCCTTTTGCCTTTACCGTTCATTCTTTGTCTTAAATGGAAAAAATCCCATATGAACTGTGAAACAAATGGGTTAATCTTTTGCCACAACATCATGATATTTCGTATATCTGCTTTAATTCCTGGGTTATGACAACAGGTAAAGCTTCTCCCAAGAATAAAATAAACCATGCTCACAGAGTTATAGAAATCAAAGCTTTTCAGTTAAATCTCGCAGTCCTGAAGTGGGCAAAACTCCCTGGCAATTGTGCTCCCAAAACCATAACCATGTTAACACTTTTTTAGAGAAGTTGAAAGAGGAAAATTTAATGAAGAGCTAGGATGCAGGACAAGCTCCAAATACGCTGTTCCTGCAGCCTCTTTGCGGAGCTCTGTGGGACTGGGGCCTTTGTCTATTGAAAAAATGGCCCAAATAGCCCTTTCTCCTATCCCACTCCTCCCACGGCTTTAGTTAAATTCTCGGATCGTGAGGGCATGTAGGGAACAGCTGCTTATGATCTCTTCACAAGTGCTGGGTCATTGGTAAACAACCATCCCTCCACCCTCTCGGAGAAAAAAAATTATACAAAAAATGTATTCATTTTCCTGATGATGAAGAGTAATGAAGAGCACGTGCACGCTGCGCTAAGAGAGAGAGAGAAAAAAATGACAAATTAAATCATGTCTCGTTTGACAACCCTTTAAGTGTAACAGATCTGCACTTGTGCTGTCTGACAGGCATGATTGATACCACGGAGCACTCGTCAATTTTTAAACACACAGACCGAACAAAGAGTCACTTCATCCCGGTTCTTGTAGTTTACAGGCAGCCCAGTGCTGCACAGGGTAAGCACCCCTTCATGCGGCGGTGTTTTACTTGGCAATACACTGCATCTCACTGTTTGGACAACTATATTTATTTTTATGATCCTTAAAATATTGTAACCCAGTCAACTCAACAGTCATTTAAGGTAATTTCTGGTCTGAACAGCATCTATTTTCTGGACAACTTTACAATAATATATGTTTGCTGTGGGCCAAATTCTTTGTGTAGGTACCTCTGTTTCTGTGCTGTATTCATAGCTGTTAACGGGGAGAGAGTCGCAGGATCCAGTAATTTCTAATAACTTGAAATCTAACCCCCCTGGATGTTTCTGACCATGCCATTTATAGATTATATTTAGCATGGCAAAACAATATGCTTTTCTTTACATTTCATTTGTGTACAAACAAACCAACCCCCAGGTGAGCTATTTTAGCTTATTTGGGGGGGGTGGGGGGTGTAAAACTCAGTCTGAGACAAACTTTGAAAAATTTCAGTCTGAACAGCTCAAGGTGAATATGAAAAGGTAAATACAAAAAAGGGTACTACTGTAAGAAGTCAGAGTCTTTATCGGTGTTTTGCTATTGCGCCACAGTCACTATGGGCCTCTTGAATCTACCAGCAGAAGCTGGAGGCTAATGCTTTGTTGAATTTTATGCTTCCTTCTGAAAAGCCATAAACATCTGCGCTTACATATCGTTCATCCTGAAATGACTATGCAACATCATGAGAAAGTTTTATACAGGAAGGCTCATCCATCACTGACGGTCGTACGCCTCCATGCCAGGATTTGTCTGCTACGTGATATCAAAAGTGGCTCGGCAGTTCAGGGCAGCCAGTGAGGAGTTTGTTGTGGCACAGACGTGGAAGGGAGAGCCGATGCGAGAGCACTGTCAGTAGCTGAGAATGCAGGTAATCCTGTGGAAGGAGACAGAGTGGTGTCTCAATATCTCAAATCAAAAGCTTTGATTTTTAAGGACTTAACCAATCCAAAGCACAGTTCCATCTTGCCCTGGGCCAGGAGCTCTGAAATTCCGGGAAGCAGTGATGGTCTCTCTCATCTCTGGATGTCCTTGACTCATGTTTTTATGTTTCTTTGGAATTATTTACCAGGGGAAAAGAATCAGCACAGCTTTTAGTGGCTGTTGTGAACTAAATCCATGGCCTCTGTAAATCTAAGACCCCTTTTAGACTGGGGTTTAGGAGGTGCTTACATCCATATCAGCTGTGTCTGCGCAGGGATGAATTCCATCATCTAGGCTTTCATTTTGTGTATCTTTACTGCTTGTCCTGGGCCCTTAACTCCATTAAGAGTAGATGCACAACTCTGTTTATTTAGGCCTTTTTAATCTGACAGTTCCAATCAAGCTAATTCATCCGAGAGAGACCAACCATCCTTTTATTTATTTTAAACTATTTTACCAAGGTAACCCAATCCAGACCATCTCCATATCTTGTTTACAAGAGCAGCCTTGGTGACGACATCTGTCCTGTGTAAAATGTCAAAAAAAAAAAAAACAAACCAAAAAAACCCCCAAAAACCAAAACCAACCTAGCAAAAATCATAGAGGTATCAGAATTGTTGTTCAGATACACACATCCAACTGAGCCTCCAACATCATTGCCCATGCTATTCAGAGAAGAAAAAAAGGTCAGAAGGAGGTATCAGGAGGTATCAGAGTTGTGGTGTCAGAGCCCACGTTGGCAGGGAGTCAGGCCACGGTATGTGCGGTGGAATTTGTTAAATGCTCTGAGCAGGGGTGGTTCAAACCCTGCAATCTCTGGCAGGAAGCGGTAGGCTGACAGGGAGATGTAAAATTAATAAGCGTATTGCAGTAGGCTCTATCTTTCGTCTTTCTCTGATGTTTCTTTGTGGGTTTTATGTACGTTTTCAGAAATAATAAAAATGTCATCAACCCGTCTTCTACACAAAATGGAGCTCTTTTAACAGATACCTTCACACGTATAACTTCAGTGCTATGCACAGGTAGGAGGAACCTGAGGAAGAAATGGTTGTTTCATGTTTGTAAAAGTGAATTGTTTGAGGCAATAGGAGCCAGCCTTTTCCTGATGTAACTCATCAGATACCTCGGCAAGAGAAGGTTATAAAGGAAGGAAAAATTTTGTAAAAAATCAGTTTTGGGGCTCTCTAATATCTGAGTAGTCAGAAAGGGGTTTGTGCCCTGCTTGTGATTATTTGCATGTTAAACTACTCATAGGTTCTGAACTGCACTAAGGGGATTTTTATGCCTTGCTAGCGAAAACTGCGTATTTTAAATGATGATATGAAGTAGCTTGTGCTATCTGATAAATGAGGGGAAGTCTGATACAGTCCCACTGTAAGAGGTTACCTACAGTGGCAATCGCAGCAGGACGTTTAAAAACACGGCAGCAGTTTGAATGAGAACTGGCCGTGAGGGTGACAATACTCTGTGGTCCACAGAAGTGGAAGAAAGCTGAGCAGCTCCCATTGCTGAGATGCCTTGGCAGTACTCGATGGCTCCTCTTGATCCTTGCTGATCCCTGAAAGCTCTTGTATTTCAGGAAGAGGTGGAAGCCTGTGGAATTTATTTGTCACTTGAGCTAGTGATGGCCATCGGGAACGAAACCTGCGTAGTCCATTATTACTTGCCCTTGTGTTGTGGGATCTTGTTGAAATTCACTGCTGCGTGATGGGTGGTTTGAGCTGAGCTTCGTGCTGGGGGAATGCTCCTTATCGACAGACCACAGAGTAACATTTTGTGCATATGCACCGAGCAGGTAGTGCTGTACCCGAGAAGAGAACAGACTCTGTGGGTAGAGCTGGCAGAAATGTTGTGTTCCTATATTTTGGGGAATTCCAACTCAACCTTAAGCCAAGCAGTAATGAAATAATTATTTTGCGAACCAAAATTAAAATACCTGTTTTGGTCAGAAAGCCATTTCTTACAGAAAAAAATACACTTTCAGGTGAGTGTTGTAGATCTGACAAATATCCCTTTGCTGCTAAAACTGCAAAAAAGGATGTTAAATTAGAGAGAGGAAAAATTGCCCCCCTGATCCTTCAGATTTCAACCACACCTGCCAGAAATAAATCTAATGAAAAACACTGTGTACGTGTTATGGAAGCCAAACAAACATACCTGAGAAAGCTCTTTAAATGTAATATGACTGAGACTTGCTATACACATAAATGAGTCCCATCTGCTCTTGGTATTGCACTCGCATCCATGTGAAAGAAAAGATTAAAACAAGATACCAACATAAAAGTAGATTGATATAGGAGAAGCGAGTGGGAACTCCTGGAAGGAGATTGTTAGATAGTGACTGCCTGGAATAAGTCCAAACCCAATTGCAGCACAGAGAAATTGGCTTTCTGTTGTACCGTGTTTTCTGTAATGCAAACCAGTGTGGGGGGGAAGAGGGGGAGGTATGTGATTGTCATTAGGAAAAGCTTTTGCCAGCACAGTAGCTCAGACACCAGGGGATAATGCATTACGCACTGATGCTTTCCAGGACGTTGATTCCAAAGCGGTTGTGGTGGGTTGTTCCTATCGGAGGATGTGAGTTTCTGAACCACAGTTTCCCACAGGGTGTTATCTTGGCAGCGCAAGGTTAAGATCCAGCCTTACTTCAGAGAAATGCCTCCACCTTCCCGTAGTCTTCAGGTTTCACCTAGCACCGCTGCGCTTTGAGGGTAGAGGCGGGGGCTTTGTATTTCAGACAATAGAAACTAGGGAAACCCACCCCCCCCCCCCGTTCCTCTTACGGCATAATCCCACCTGGGAGAAAGGCTCCCGCCTTACTTCAAAGCGGTCACCAGTTAGAACACCCCTCTGAGATTAAAGCCCCTCGCAGGGATGTGCCACCTCGCAGGCTCTGCTCGGACCCCGCACGGGCTCAGTCACCAGGGGACTGGCCAGGGTTTGCCTGGGGAA
>NW_009258620.1:182660-227337 GCF_000687185.1 Egretta garzetta | reverse complement strand
TCGCCCCAGCGGAGTGGGGGGGGGGCGGGGGGGGATGATCCCCAGATGGGAGAGCCTACCCAGAGCTGCATTACAGGCTGCGTCATTTGGGGGATCCAGGGTGAACGTAGGGACCTTGATCGCTTGTGGCCATTACGGAAGTCCTGGAGCGTTGGCTTTGTGCTGAGTAGTGGCAAGATCAACAATTGTGCTGAAAATGAGTAGTCCTGTGTTGCTAAACCCTGGCCTTCTGTAGTTTCAAATTAATGCCATAAATTTTGCTTCCTGTCCTCGGCTAGTTTGCTGCTGGACGCTGCCACATTCCGCTTCAGAGGTAGCAGGTGCTGATTGTTGGGGAAACGTGATCCATGTATCAATTGTAATGCATCTTAAAAAACTTAACTCACAAAAATATAAAAGGGGTCTGCAGAATGAGATTTTCTTTCTTCAGACCTGGAAAACCTGGTGGTGTCTGTGGTTTTGTAAAACCTCTCATACTTTATTTATTTTTATTCCTCTGCTAGCCCTTGGGTACAGATTACTTTCAAACAAGCTGGTTTACTGTTTGCATAACACAGGCTTAAATTCAGTTAGAAATAGATCATTTTTCAAGTAAAATTCCCCAGAAAATAATTACAAGTATTTGGGGGTGTTGGGGAAAACATCAGAAAACTTTCTTGTTAAGGTCTGGTGACACCTGGCAATTAAAAATCCATTTCTTGATCCAGACCTTCCTCCCCCTCCTTGGGGACAAATTAAACTGAACTGCAGAAGTTTCAAACATACTTCTAAATCCAGCATCATTTGCTTCTGGGTAGATTCTACATTCTACAAATTATTTCTTGCTGGGAAAGTGTCTCAGATTCATATTAATGAGGATTCCATGTTTGTGGTTAGAAGAAATTTAGTCTTGTGGCTTAAGCAGCCTCAGGACTCTCATTAAGTGCAAGAGGTTAATAATCTAAACTAGCAGTTAACTAGCTATGGTCAGCAGAGCCTTATTGCTTTTGGCTCACGCTCGCTAAGCTGGTCCCTTGTCCCTTGCAGTGCTAGAGATGCAGGTGAAAACAAGGAGACCAAACAGGGCTGGCTGCAGATGAGCCATTTCTAATTTTAGCGCTGGGGGAGACGTTATGAAATGTTATGAGTGGAAATAAGATACTGATGGAAAAACTAGTTTGCATGCATATGACTGTAAGAGGAGGTGGATTCTCTAAGAGTAGGCGAGCTCTTCATTCAGGTGTAGCTTGCGCTCTGGTCGTTTGAGATCCTTGTCCGGCCAAGTGCTGTGCACAGACAGCGCAGGCAAAGCCCTCTGTTTCCTTGTGGGAACAAATGGTCAGTTTGCAGCAAAGAAAAATATGCAGAGCTCCCAGCTGTGCTTGACTCAGTGCTATATGGGGAGTCATTTCTTGTAGCATGCGTCCAGCATGTCAGGCTCTCTTAGCTGGACATCCACTGGAAGAAATCATGGAATGACAGAACACTGGTTGGAGTGGATCTCTGGAGGTCATCTGGATCCAGATCTAGATCAGATTGCTCAGGACTATATCAAGTTGAGTCTTGGCCACCTCCAAGGATAGAGACTCTAGAACCTCTCTGGGCAACCTATTCTACTATTTGGCTACCCTCGTGGTAAAGAAAGGTTTCCTTATATCTATTTGGAATGTTCTATCTTCCAACTTGTGTCTGTTGCCCCTGTCCTATTGCCATGCTCCTCCAAGAAGACCCTGCCCTCGCCTTCTCTGTATCCTCTGATCAGGTAGTTGTTATCAGCAATGAGGTCTCTGCTTTCTCTTCTCTGTGCTGCACAGACTCACCTCTCTGGGGTTCTCCCCATAAGTTACGTGTTCCAGCCCCTGTCATCTCGGTGGCTTGTGGCTGGCCTGGCTCCAGTCTGTCAACGTGTTTCCTAAACCGGTGAGCCCCAACCTGGGCACAGTGCTCCAGATGCAATAGGAATAGCGGGAGAGGATCTTTTTCCTGGACCTGGAGGCTGCATTCTTACTAGTACTGCCTGGGATAGGGTTCACCTAACTATCAGCAGGATTAAGTTGCTTTGTGGGTCGAGAGCTTGAAAGAAACAGTGCAGGTATTCCTGACATTGAAGAATTGCCACAGAAATTGGAGGGCAGTCACAAATTAGCTCTATCCTTCTACAGCCGGTGGAAACTTTAGTTTTAATTGCACAGACCCAAAGCAAATTAAAAAGAAGCGGTCAAATCAGTTATCAGGCTGGCTTCCTACGGTGTCCTGACAGGTCCCAGAGGCCTTTGCAGAGACAAGAGATTCAGCTGACTTCTGCCACATCCTCTCTGCCAAAGTTTAAAAAGGTAAAAAAAATTTCTAATCTGTAAGTCATCTTTGTGCAGTTATGGAGCAGGCTCTGTTCCCAGTGGAAACACCAGGACATGATCAGATATCTTAAAGTTACGCCCCGCTTCCTTTCTGATGTGTTTTATTTCAAGGATACAATTTATTTTAGCGTGATGTCTCCCATTGTAGCATCCATGGATTCATCTTCTATGGCATTTTGGAAGAGAGATCCAAAAACCTCCAGAAAAATAAATTCCATTTAGCTTCACTAAACTTTGGTCTGACAATAAGCATCCAAGATGTTGTCTAGAAATCCAAAACATTCTGAAGAATTGAACGGAGGCATGGTCTGCCTGAATAGACATATCTGAAAGAACAGATCTCTCTCACATCGTGTGCTGTCCATCCCATGCTACCATCAGCGTACACCACTCTGAAACGGTTTTGCAGCACGCTCTCAATTTGCTTACAGGGGAGATGCCTGCTGAAAAGAGGTTCATTACCTATTAGTTTTGCAGGAGATAGCGATGCTTTTGCTGTCTGCAGTTCATAGAGGACCATGGTCTCTAGGATGACAGGGCTCCTCCCTGCTTTATCAACAGGCAGCAAAAGTTTGGTTGGAGCGGGAGAAGCTTCGGTTGCTGGCCACGGAAAGTAGAAGTGCTCTAAATGCATGGGAGCCCCCAAGTTAATGCAGTTTGGGTCTGTTTCTGAAGCCTTGCTCTTCTTATGTCAGGAAAGCCGTCTCCGTACTAGCAGTTCCCCTTGGGAAGAAGTGCCTGGGACTCTAGCCTAGCCATACATCTCTGTCAAAATCTCTATGAATAAATTAACCTTTCTAAAGATTAGTGCACCCTAATACCTCAGGGTTTTTTTCTTGTTTTTTAACAGAATAAATGCTAAAAATGCCTTGACAGACCTTGCTGGGTTTTGTGCTGTGGATCATCTACAAAGGATTACGCTGCGAGTGGCGTTAAAGGCACAGCCATGTGATGATGGAGAGTACTGACTTGCCTCCTCCTTTGGAGAAAGCCTTTAGCGTATGGCAAAACATATAATGATGAGTAGGAAATCCTCATTAGGGCAAATAATAAAAAAACCTAATGAAAACTCTCATACTTTTCCTTTTTAAACACCTGGAATTCAGACACCTCCCCATGCTTCACAACTGTTAGTTCACCAGAGCAAAGACATTATCTGACTCAAACAACTTTGAAGATTTTTGGTAGCTCAACACTCAGCTAAAACACTGGTTGCCATCCATATCTGCTGAGCCCTGGACTCGGTGTCAGCAGCCCAGCGGGCTTTTGCCTGCTTCTCCTCTTACCTCAAGCCGTTATTTTGGTAGAGCAGAGTGGGGAGGTCGGCTATCTGTCACTCTATTCTCTTGCCATTGAATTGCTGGAATTGATCTGATCCTTTCCAGGCAGCTGGGGATGGGGGGTGGGGTCCATTCCAAAGATGGTAGGGAGTGTTTTGATTTTTGATCCTTTTGAGATGAATTATGGGGAGGAAGCTGTCTGCTATCAGAGGAATTAGTCAAATTCCTTGTCAGATGTGCAATACCATTAAAAATGCATTATCTGTTTTCAAAGCTTAAGTATGGGTGTCGGTTGAGAGTCTTTAAAATATTATTGTAAACTTTCACTGAGAAAAAGTATTCCTGAGTCTTTCATGAAGGCTAATCCCACTTCAACTACCGTAAACCATCAACTTCTGGGGTGGCCTTCCCAAGCAGTACTAGGCAAGAGCATGCAATTATTCTGGGAAAGTTCCCCTGGAAGATGCATGCGTTTGTTCTACGACGTTGTTAGCAGCTCTCAACATTTAACTGATTTGTTCTGATAATGATTCCGCGTTTGCATGCCTCCTCAAATTCTCCCTTTGCTTTTCTGTCTGGCATCTAGAGTTCCGATAACTCTCTGAATCCAGGTCTGAATGTGTCCTAAATGAGGTACCTAACTCTGGTTCCTGCAAAGAGTACACTCAGGACCCTTAAATGTATGTGCTCGTAACTTGAATATCTTAAAAGTAAAAGGAATCTCAGTCAAAGCTTTGAAGTTTGTATTTGTGGAGGGAAGCCACGGTTTTTTCTGTGAAGGATTAAGAGGATATCCTGGAGCATGCAGTATCACTCATTCTTTGAAACACATTCCTTGGAATTTTTTTGATAAACATATAATGGTGGCATGTAATCTTCTCTTTTTAAAGTAACTATTAGTTGCAGAATCACACACTCTTCCTAGTTTTTCTTATTTTTGACATATAAATAGGATTGCCAAGAAAATCTCATAGATTTCTGGTGTCTTTCACTGATACTCACAACCATAAAATGACTCCAACTGGATTTACGGTAGCCATGGCAGATCAGTGGTGTTCCCTGGCTGGCTGAACACTATTCCATAGATTATTTGCCTCGACCTGTGCTCATTTGAATTGTTAGTGTCTTAGAACAGTGGCGTTTCCACCATTTCTATTTGCAGTCCAACAGTTCAACCTCAAACTTTCTTACAGTAAGCAATTTAACTCAAAAGCCTAATGTCAGAGCAAGATGGGATCGCTTATGATGGCCAATCTACTTTGCTCAGCAGCGCATTACAAATGTCAGGAAAAAAATGCTCTCATTCTCTATGGGCTCTTTAATACCTCTGTCACTGCATCACTTGAGCGCAGCTGGAATAGCTGAGAATCTGCTAATCTGTGTAGATAATAAAGCGATGTATTGTGGTGATAAAAAAATAGGGTGGTCACCTTTTTAAAGGAAGGAAACAGCCGTGGCTTGTGAGGGATTCTTGCTAGGACTGTGCCAGCACTGAGGGACATGTTTCATGTTTTTCTGTTCTATGAGAGGAGTTGGCAGAAAGTAGGCGAATTCCTCGGGTCTGGCGGAGCGCTCTGGCACCGTACAGTAACCATGTTTCCTGCCTGGTTCTCTGGCGAGCGTTTTAGTTTCTATAACAACTCCCGTCCTCTGCGCCACTGCAGGCAAATGAAACACAGCTTAGTGCTTATCTCTTGACATACCAATAAAGTTATGGGTTCAAATAGCTGTTAGGCATCATCGCCAATCCACCTGTTAAAATATTTTTCAGACAACAAAGAACGAAAGGAGTATATGCACATCGTAAATATTTGGGATAATGTGTTATGTTTGAAGGCTTGTGAGGTGCTTTGATTTTATTTTGATGGTGGCTCCCAAGGGATCATATTGGGACCTGCAAACAAATGCTGCAGAATGAAATAAATTGTGCGGGAAGGTGAAAACCAGCTTCGCTCTTTCTTTAGCCATATAAAAAAATCAGCCCAAAGTTTTGTGACTGAGAGTTTCAAGAGTTTCCCTTTCTTTTCTGCTTGATAAATGAAGGAACAGCAGAAAATATTCTCATGCCTCCTTCCAGGTTCAGTAAGCAGTGAATCTTGAGAACCTAAGCTGGTCTTTACCTTGCAAAATTTCCGCTACTCTTTGCAGTCTCGGATTGGCAGAGTTCACACTGCGACAAGCATCGGAGGCAGAACCCTGCCTGACGCTGTCTAGACAACTTTGTAACCTGATAAAGCTACAAGAAAAGAAATTTCCTTGTATTCTAATTCTGCTGTGTACATGCAAAGATCATCAAATCAGTAGGAGCACTTCAGCTTTTTTCTTACCGTTGTCATCAAAGCAGAGAACGTGTGGTCCTTGGGTCTTCAACAGCCCCGTGCGTTTAACTACACCATGCGAGGCAGCTGCAGTGCAACTTATTTTAATGCTTCTAAAGCAGAGATGGTGGCACTTTAACATTTCCTTTGCTAGAATAGGTTTATCTCGAAATTTTATGTTATTTCAACAAAATGGAGTGTTTACCATAAACAGCAAGGCCTGCAGAAAGGCTGTTGCAATGCTCTTCCTGCTGTGAAGCAGCAGTACCTCAAGCCTGAACTAATTTAGGAAGGCATCGGCCATATGATTTTAATATTAACAAGTGGAGCAAATTTGTGAGTGGGTTGTTGGCTGGTTTCATAGTGAGGGGCACCTGCAATCGATCAACACGGCTCGTACAACAAGGTGTCAGTGCACAGGCAGAATAATAACAAGGATTCGGTGCGTGCAGGGATCACTCAGCTGGTGGGGAGGTGCTAACATGTGGGCGAAAAGAAACTGTTATGGTGAAACATGGTTATTTGTTGGTTAGCAGTCGCATAATTCTCAGAGACGTGAAAGAAGCAGGGCAAGAGCTGAAGCGTGGCCAGGTAGGGTACACCTATGGCTTCTGCTGCCGGCTGGAAAGCTCAGAGGCGCGTAGTGTGAGCAAGGTGTAAAGCTGACGGTGGCAGAAAGTTGTCACAACCTTCTTTTGTGAAACAGGAGAGGGCTGCCGTTGCACTCAAGTTATGTGGGTCTAAACGCAAGCGCTCTTACAAGGGCATTGCAATTGTGTGACCCAATCCAAAGGTTGGTGAGAGGAGCTGAGTCCCAGGTTCCTTCCCCTTGGAAAGCTCAGGTGCTGCCCAGCCCTCAAACACCTACCGGCTGGCTAACACGGCTCAAGGCAACCTGTCATTGCAGGGACTCCGCTTTGAACACGAGCATGCTCTGCTGTGATAGAGCAGAGCTAGGAAAAAGCTCCGAATTCAGCTTCCCTTCCAAGTACGTTCCCTTGCTGAGGTTTTCCCCAGTAGCCAAGCCTGCTTCTCCTGTGCTGACCAGGGGTGGACAATGCCTAATGCCCAGCTTTTCACCCCTGTTCCCAGGTTCCCCTGCCGGAGTCAAGACATGGCAGCCTCAGGGAGGTGTGCCAGGGAACCTGGCTCCTCGGGGACATGGAGTTTTGACAACTACAAATAACATTGCAGGCTAATGCTGGAAAACAGATCTCATCTACGGACACTGGCTTGGCTTTCACAGGACAGGACAGAGAAGGAGATGTGAACAGGCATGTCTGTTTGCCAGAGAATAGAAGGACGAGGAACGGTCACCTCTGGAAGAAGTTTTGGAAATGCAAGATGTCTTAGCATTGTGCGAAATGGAGTGGGCTCCCTAGAAACTGCTCTAAAACTTACGTTTCTTAGGAAGGATCCTTCCTAGCTGTGTCCTGAGCTATTACTTACAGTTTTTGCAGGGATGTAATTTCTTGCCCTATTTCATAGATTTCTCCCTTCTCACAACATCCCGAAGGGTGATATCAGCATGTTGTTATGTTCTTCCTATTGCGTGCCAACTTCAAGTATGTATTTTCATTTATCTGAATAAGCATAGAGCTGCAGTGACGCGATCCAGGATTAGAAAAACATGGACTGTCAAAAAAACATAGGCCTCTGTTTGAAGGAACACAGGTCACCTCCTGATCTCACCTTCCCCTCTGACAAATCCCTGGAGCTGCTGTGTCCTTCCTGAGTTACTCTGTCTCTGTTCGCCTTTACCTCTGTTGCTTTATTTCTATATTGCTTAACTAGTCTTGTCTTCGCAGAGTACGTGTACTCCGTTCAGGTGGCTCATACATGCTATCAGCAACCTGTGCGAGCTTTATCGCGTTAACGGCGTGCTTTTTTGCCTATCTGAAATGACACCAGTCTTCTTTCTCCCTCCAGATGAACAAAACCTGAGCCTACATTCTGTTTTGCCAGTTGCTGTTTCCTGTCACTTGCAATGGCCTCTTCCCAGGAGGTAAGAAAATAACCTTGCGTACTTTTTACCAATGGTAATCTGTTGTTTTGGCATTCTGTGAATGACTGGTTTCAGGCGATTCTGTCAACGTACCTTGCCAGCAACCAGGTTTTGGATGTTTGCTTTGGGAACATTTTGTGGTTGAATGGCTGTGTTCCATTCCACATGTAAACATGGGCAAAAACTCACATTTAACAGTTCTAAACAGTTGGACTCCCCTTCTCTTTAATACATTGAAATTTTGCATAAAGTACAGAACAATTTAGTATTTTTTGAATGCCCGGGTCCTGCCAAATGTATGATTTTGTTTTATTTTATTTTTAAAAATGCCTAGCACTAAGTCTGAGCCTTTATTTGGAAGGAGATGTCAGGAAAGCAAAACTTAATTGAATCTCAGACTGTACAATTGGAGTCGTGTCTAAAAGGAAAGCTGTCTTTTCCCTCAGCATGCACTTGTACTGGAGGCCAGTTTCCACTCTCATTTGCATGAGTTTGAACCACAGTAACTCTACATGTGACTGTGCCAGTATGGCTTGAGATGAGAATTGGATCTTCAGTGATTTCAAGCTTTGTTTTTACTTTCTTAGTCATCTGATCGATCATAGTGATGCCAGTCTGGTTGCTTGCCGGAGCTATGCAGAAGAGTCTGGCTGCAGCAACAGGACCTACTGTGTGCTCAGCACTTTTCAGAATTGAGACCTGTGTTACTAAATGTTGCGTGCTGTGCATCGGTGGGAACGGGAGAGAGATGCATCCTTTAAAAAACAGTAAGCGCTGTGGTACGAGGAGCTTGTGACAGCTCTTTGCTATGGATAACTTTATCGTTCAGGGGTTTCTAACCATCTGTTGGAGGCATCTACCTCAGCTCCTCAGATAATGGAGCCCATCTTCCATACAGAGTGAATGGAGAGTCGCTTCTCCCATGGCACAGGACTGAAGCCTGCCAGCTGTACCAGGGAGCACTCTCAGCTCTCATCTTCTGCCTTCCCAGGACAGGTTCCGAGTCTGTCCATTGGGCTTTCTTTACTTACGCTAAGCATTATTGCAGAGTGCTGCACTAGTTCTTGGGGGAGATGTTTGCTGTGCGGAAAGCATGAAAAGCATTTGGAAAGAGAGGTCTCGTTAGGTCTGACAACACAGAGTCCTGTGCACGCTCAGAGGAACGCTTGAATGCAGGTGGAGCATAAAAACGCCTTTGTCCAGAATCAAACTCAGCTCTGGTCAAAATGGAGAAGCAAGCAGATCTTCTTCCTGCCTCATTTGGCTATTTGGCAGAAGATTGATATGTTGGGCTCTGTGTGTTTGGGCTACTTCATTTTATACCCTACATCATTCGACTAGAACCAAGCCCTTAAGCACCTAACTCGCACTCCTTTTACACACTCGCTGGTTGCCAGAGAAGTGCAAGTTGTATGTCTATATGTGTCCTTATGCATATTTATGTTAAGCTGACATCCACTGTGTAACAAAAAATACCATTTCCATACCTATTTTAGCTCTGTGCACAATCTCTAAATGTGTCCTTCCGGTCTCTGAAAGTAGAGCCTGTTCTAGTAGGGGATCCAGGAATAGTATAGCTCAGCCTTTCAGGCATTTGCAGTTTAAGGGCACCTTCTGGCTTGTTGAATGTTGCCGGCGTATTCTCTCATGGGTTTACATGCATAGTCTGTAGAGGACTGATGATCTCTGGTAGCACTTGTTGGTGCTCCACAGACTTTCTGATCACATGATGCTGGCATCCTGCCTTATTTCCAGCTGCTAAATTGCATCCAAAGGCCATTTAAAATACTTTCCTAATAAAACTTGCCTATAAAAATAGTTACTATAGCTGCTGCGAGGATGTTCTAGGAGCTGGTCCAAGAGACAGTCCCTACTGAGATGAGATCCACCCTCCTAAAAAAGGCTGAGAACTCTCAGCCTGAGCAGAATTTCAGCAGAAATTAATAGCAGCAGTAAAGTGGCAGCGGAAGTATTAATCAAATCGTGTGCTTTCTTAGTTAATGCACAGTCACTCCTGCAGCTGATGAATAAGATAGGGAGCATGGCTTGTTGGGTAGAGTTTCTAAGCTGTTTAAATATGTTACAGCTTTGCTTTTAAAGTAGAAGAGCTTGGATTAATTGAGTAAGTGGCACTTAAGAGATTGCAGGTTAGGAGGATGCAGAGTGTGGCTAAATGCAGCTTGGGTGTTCACTTTTTTTTTTCACCCTCTCTTTAAATCTGTGGTTGTGCTTTCCCTGTAGCTGTGGGGTTCGGACAAAGCCAATCAACTGCAGTTTTTATTGCCAGTGAGCTGAGACATGCAGCTGTTTCAATTCTTTGATCACAGAAGATAGCAGAACAAGCAAACCCGATGCTGATGCAAACGTCTCTTTTTTTTTTTTTTTTTTTTTTTTTTTTTTTTAATTCAACCCCCCCCCAGTATAAGCTCAGTACAGCTGCTTGGACTCCCAGAAGGTGGCAGGGATGGGGCCAAGGGCCAGGGAGGGCTGGTGATCCATACGCACAGTGTCCCTGTGGCAGAGGTATCTGCTGAGTTCTCTTTCTGGCCAGCTATAACTGATCCTCTGTCACTTCATGCCAGTGCCCAAGGGTGCTAGAAATGCAACTTTTGTTTAAAAGTTCTTTTTTCCACGTGCAGAAGCTGCTCTTGGAAGGTAGTATGCTCCACTCTCCGTGTGCACGTCTTGTTCCTTTCTCACAGACGGGAAGCGTATGTGTCTGCCTCAGCCTTATCTAACCAGCTAGTGACACTTTAACTTAGCCTTCTGTTATCATTAGTTCATCAAGGAAAATACTTCCAGGACCTTCTAACACACATCTTGGAAACCTCTTTTTCTTCTCAGTACTTTGGCCCAGGATAGAGACTTTTTTTTCTTCATATTTGGACGTGCCTGGTGTATATGCCAGATACCACAAATAGCCCAATATCTCCTCTTCGTCAGGCAGCATCTGGACTTTTTCCTTCTGTGTCGTTGCAGTGGTAGACTTTGACCTGGTTTCTCTGCTACATGAAGGGGGTAAGAGCAAAAGAATGAACTGTCAGGGAGCTGGTCCCATTTTGTAGCTTGTTTCCGAACTAGATACCTTCTTGTGGTTTGCAGTGGGGGTTTCAGGACAAACATTACAGGAAGTGTTTATTTCGAGACATAAGCCCATACCAAGGATATAAGTGGTAGAAGAGGTGGTATTTTTCAGCAGCAGAGGGGAGTTTTTCCTGTACTGAACCAGCACAGCTCCTCACCATGTGCTTGCATTTCTAATTGCACTCACGTCAGGCGTGCCCCCACCTCCAGTTGCTTCTGTCCCCAGGACCTTTCTTCAGGGGATTGTCACTCCGTTGTGGCAAATTTTACTGGCCTCTGCGCAGATCTGCACACATCTCCAAGGATGCCTGTAGGTCTTAAAAGCTTTATACTGTGCTGTGGGCCCAAAAAAAAAAAAAAAAAAAAAAAAAGTGGAATAGTCTGATTCTGCACAGCGGCTGCCCAGAGTCAGTGTGGTTTTCCTGAAGCTATGAGTCCCTTTGGAAATGGGCTGAAAGTTTTTGTGTAGCACCCTCCTCTTGCTCTCTCCTCAGTCTTTGCTTGCGATTTCTTGAGAGAACGTGTGGCAACGCTTTGTTCTGCGGTGAAATCAACCCTGGGACGTTCTGGGTTGATGCTGATAAAATGGCAGAGGTGGAGCAATACAAAGTGTAGGTTTTCTGCCTTTGGAATGGTCTCTGTTTTCTGGCTGCAAGTGGAAAGTATCTCATTTGGGAATGTTAAAACATTGATTTCTGGTGCTAGATAATTGCTTCCTGGGAATTTCTTTATTTTTTTTTTTTTTAAACTTACCTAGCTTTGAAATGTGTTAAAATGCAAATTTTTAGACTGCTAAATGGACTGTTTTAATGAGACCTAAGATTGCATAAATGGTCTTTAAGATGGGTTTCTTCATTTTTCTTTTTATGGGAAAGGTGTAACGTAGGAAGTGATGGGGAGTTTTTAGTGAATTCCAAGTGAAATATAAGAACCCTGCCTTTCCAAGTTGTCTAGTTCAGGTGTGGGCATTTAGAATGATATTCTGCCACCAGGTCTCATTTCTAACTGTCTTAATTTTTCATCTGCCGTAAGTGGCATAACATAGAGGGATATCACTTATTTCATCACTGTGCATTACTAGGATATGATACTTCAGATGTTGGGGATCATTCTCTAAACAAGGGCTGGGTAAAGCTGATTTGACCTAGATAGTCAAAATTAGGACCAAAGTTACTTTACTAAAGCTGACATTTCTGAAGTACTGTATGTGTTGGAAACACAAGTCAGCTCTTAAGTAATAGTTGTGCTTCTCCTCTTCTCTTGCCAGTGCAGCTGACATTTAGGACACGCTTAAGGGGATGGTTTTATAAGTGCCAAGCACTGAGGTGCCCATATCAGCTTCAGCGATACTCGGCCTGTATGGAAATCGGACTGCGTATTTAGGAACAGCACTGCAGGCACGTACTTGCTCGTCAAGGAATGAACCCTGTACGGGTTCTTGTCTTGACATTACTATAACAATCTTTGCCAGTAGGTGGGGTTCCAATCCTGTTAAAAAAAACCTGGGAAACCTTGTCTATAAATGCTCCTCTTGCACTTACATACACAAGCTGGCCACATCTGGAAATGTTTGATTTGATATAGTGTCGTTTTACATTGCAGAAATGAGCGTAAGCGGTTTTTTAACCCACCAAGTGAGAAATGTGATCTGGGTTTTACTACCGACCCTTTAAATAAAAAACAGATCACTTATTAAACCATTATCTATCAAGGATATGGAGAGAGTTAGAAATATCCCAGGATCAGAATCAAAATTGAAATGGACACATTTCTGTCTACTGTCCGATCCTGACAGCGTGCTCCAGCGATGCGGAAGTGCGGAGCTGAGATACCTCATGAGAGGAAAAACAAATGCAGAGAGACAGCATAAAGAAACAAGCTCATATCCTAGCCCCGTATCTGTGTTTGCTTTGACCATTTCCATTCAAGCACAGGGCATTACTTAGAGGAAATCACTGAAATGCATTATCATGTGTTGCTTGTTACCAAGATTTGGATGAACTCTTCTCTTATGAGCTTCTTGAGCAGCAATAGATCAGGGAATGCCAACTGGGTTCCTTGCAAAAGCCTGTGTATTCACAGCTGCCTACTTTGTGCAGGCAAAAGACGCCGAGGGGAGCAAACTGCTGGCTAGGAAACAGAATTGAGAGGTACTGTACCCTTTTGTGCTAATTTTGAATGTGCTGGTTTTTAACCCCGTGTGAATTGCAGCTGATCTGCAGCGTTGGGGGTTGCAGTTTAAAGGATGCACGATGCAACCGAGTCGCCCACGTGCTTTCACCCCTGTTTGATCGAGTGCTGCTTCCTCGCCGATACGGGTACATCCCACTGGCTTTGACACGGCTGCCCACGTGAGCAAAACCAGAATGATTTGGCTCTCTGTGAATTATGACAGTTGGCATCTGAAATGAAACAAAGATCAGATCTGAGATGGATTTTTGCCATCATGTTGCATTTAAAAGCTCATATTACTTTGGTTGTATTACATTGCATCACACTCGACCGAGTCAATGTGTCATAAAGCTGCCTAATGTAATTGTACACTGCATAAATGCAACAGAATGCCTCCGAAAAGTGATACTTCACGCTTGCTAGCTAACGCCTCGGCAAAGATTAAATCCACGAAAAGTAGGTATGTCCAATTGTTCGTTTGGATCAGCAAATAATTCATTACCCGTATTATCTTTTTTTTGAAATGTCACTCCATGTTGTAAATCACTACGGTCCTGCTTGAAACACCCACATGGGGATTTTTTTTTTTTTAAAGAGCAAATTAAATTTTAGGGCCAATTCGTGCAGTAGTTTTCCCCTTGAAGCAGAGCTGCCCATCTCCAAAGGCAAAATGCCTCATTAGAGCATTTCCATCCCTTTGTTAAGCCATGGTTCTCAATGGGTGCAGCTTATTCATCTTGGAGACCCCCTCTCGGGCATTGGCTTCTCCATGAGAGCTTTCGGAAGAGAAACCCGGAGACAGCCATTTGCCTGAGAGGAACAAACTGGGCGTAGTGAATTGCGGCCTCAGAAGCCCACTCTCTGCTCTCTTTTTTTTTTTTTTTTTTTAAATTATCTTAGGGAAAAGGATCAGTCTCCTCTCTTTGTGCCTCAGTTTGCCTGTCTACAAAAGCTCAGGAGACAGAATGCTGTCTTAGCAGTGTGGTCTGGCTTCCGTAACTAATTCCTGTAAGCTGCGATGAAGATACAACATTGGGTTATGGATGACAAGCTGGGGAGGAGGAGAGAGAAGCTGGGTAGCTGCTGTTCCAGTAGGTCTCTTCCTGAGAAGAAGGGGAGGTGACCTGATGGAATTGTTCAGGTGGGAACTGCAGCCAGCTGCTCCCATGCCCTGGGAGGGAAAGGCAGGTCCCTTCCACTGACGTGGGAACAGAGGCTCAAAGAGGCGTGGAAGGGGAAGAGAAAGCCTATCGGATTGTGTGTTCGTTCAAATTCCTTCAGGGGCATGGGGAATGGGGGAGGCTGGGGAACGGCTGGGGCCAGGCCATGCCCTTACAGCCTGGGTAGGGCTCACTGGGCTTGTGTGCGCAAGAACCAGCGTGCTGAGAAGAGCTGATGTTCTGGCAGGTTCAGGTCTGACTGATGGGTGAGCAAGCAAGAGCTGTGACCCTCTGAGGCACAGTGGTGATTCTCAGCATGTGCAGCAAGCCGCTGGCATGGTATAAATCTGAGGCGATCACTGAGGTGTTAGACGAGAGCGAGAGCGCGTGTTTGTGCATTGCTCTGTGGAGCATGGACAAAGCCGTTATCTTTTAGCAGAGGAGATTCCCAACATCAGGTTATGTTGTGATTCGGAAGGTGGACTAGGAATTATCTCAAGAAACAAGTTTCTCACACACTGCTGAAACTGGGGAAAAATATAACCCAGGTGACACCTTATGCTTGAAAAGCTTTATCCAGCCCTTAGCGCCGTTTTCCTTCCTGTGAGTTTGACCTCCGATGGCCTTACCGCCAGCCTCATGGCATAGCCACAGCTCATCCGTGTCCATCCCTGGGCAGGGTCCAGATGTGCCCCACACGGAGCTGGTGAAAGTTGCCGCTGCAGCTGGCTCAGGAGTTCTGCCAGCTCACACAGCCTGGGTTCTCCCTATGGTGCTGATGCCACGTGAATCACAGAATCACGTAATGGCAGGGGTTGGAAGGGACTTTGGGAGATCATCTAGTCCAACCTCCCTGCTAAGGCAGATTCACCCAGAGCAGGGGGCACAAGACATTGTCCAGGCGGGGGTTGAATATCTCCAGAGAAGGAGACTCCACAGCCCCCCTGGGCAGCCTGGGCCAGGGCTCGGTCACCCTCAAAGTCAAGAAGTTCTTCCTCATACTCAACTGGAACCTCTTATGTTTCAGTTTGTGCCCATTGCCCCTTGTCCTGGCGCTGGGCATCACTGGGAAGAGTCTGGCTCCGTCCTTGTGACACCCACCCTTGAGATATTTGTAGGTGGTGATGAGATCCCCTCTCAGCCTTCTCTTCAGGCTGACCAAGCCTGTGTGCAGCCGCTTCCAGGCCAGGAGCGGGACCACCCGCAGAGGCTGGCCGCAGAGGCTGCCACACAAAGAATGATGCCCGTTGTAAGATTTCCCAACAAAATACCCAGTAAATCCCCAGGATTTCAGTACCTGCGAGGCTGGCAAGGGGGAAATCTGTTTCCCAGCATGCGCTCGCTGTGACACACAACCTTTCAAAGCACAAATTGACCTTTCTCGGTAGTGATAACTGAAATAACATTTCACCGTATTGTAAAATTAGAGACACTTCAGCAACTACTACAAGTGTTGTGAGTTTCCCCCTTATCAAACAGAAGGGGCGATTGTGATCTCCCCTGTGCTGAATCCTTGATTGGCTGTCACCCTTCCTGACATGCCCCGTTGCCTGCAGTGGATTGGCCAGGGGCAGATTTATATCCCCCTGTCACAGCCAATAGAAATATAGTGTTTTCCCAGTCACTGTTTAGTTACAGTGACAGAACCCTGATTGGGTGAAGCCTTGTGATTTATGGGTTTTTGCTGAGGAGTAACTGAGTTTTATCAGGACATAATGATGTGGTACTAATGCTCATTGCAAGGCAACATGGCTGACCAGTTTGGAAAGGTCAGCTCCTGACCTTGCCGCTGGTTTAAGTAGATCTTGTTGGATTGCAGGCTGGCTGGGGCTACCTGCTCGCAGCAAACAAAAACCCAAATCATATTGTTCCTCGCCGTGCCTGTGGCCGACGTCAACCCTGCCCCATCCCAAGGGATTAGTCTTAAAGGTTGGGGGGGGGGCAATGGGGGAAGAAGCTTTTCAAGGTGTGGGACCATACTGAGTTCTTGCTGCCTCCATGTGATCGATTTCCAAGACGAGGGTGCCCTCGCCTTTTTTTTTCTTCCATCCGTCAGGTAAGGAAAGGCAAGAGTGAGAAAAGGAGCTATCGTGAAGAACAGGGCGGAATCCAGGACATCCACTGGAGGAAGTGCCGTCATTTGATCATCAGGCAAAGACCAGTTATTGGACATGTGTAATTAATCTCAGGATGTGCTTTTCAAAATGCCTCTGGGGACTCAGTTAATTCGGAAAGGGAGATGTGGACAGGTAGCTATTACCATTTAATTGCTGCTTTTAATAATGAACCTGATCCAAAGCATTCTGACAGTAGAACGTTAACATCTCTGTGCTTGCTGTTACGGCGTCATTCAAACTTAGGGTTTGTTGTTGTCTGGCATGTCAAGAAGTTTGTTGCGAACGAAGCAGGATTTATTTTCTGCATTAGCTAATAGTACTTCCTTTCCTTGGTCAGCATTCAGACTTGAGGGTACAAATCTCAAATAGAGCAGCAAGACTCTTAGTAACATTTTAACAGGATTTATGAAGTTTGTTTGCTTGAATAAACATCAGGATCCTCAAGCACTTTTTTTTTTTTTAAGATTAACAAGCAACCTGGTTGCCTGACACTGCGGTTTCAGCATGTGATGGGTGTCTTTCTCCTTGAGTTCCTTTACAGATCCCACCCTATACCTTTTATGAGGTAGCACAAGAGTCATCAACCCCAAAGCGTACACCTGTACTGGGGAGTTACTACGTTCATGGGCAGTACAATATTTCTACAGCTGGTGTGTAAGCCATTTGCAGTCAAGTAGGTTCAAAAGATTCCACATGCACATAAATCTCAGTGTCACCAGTATACACCAGTACAAATGTGCAAGATATTTACACAACACAAATACTGATACGTACTAATTTTATGAGCCAGTTTTACATCACAGAGGGAGGAAAACATCGCACACCTTCACCGTCAGCATCAGTTTGGAAGAAATAATATTGTACTTCATGTACATGCATAAAATTTTATAGCTATTATTTAATGCTTGTTACACCTCAGTTCCTATCTGTGTGTGGAACTTGTTTGTTCTTTATGTTCCTACTTGTGCTTTACATTCAGTTTCTGACATCTCTCTCCTGCTATTTGCCTTGCCCAGGTAATGGGCTGTTTCACATTTGGTGCCAATTAGGAGACATTCCAGGCTACCGATGCAGTTACCAATGTTGATTCTCAGAAATGTGTGGACCAGATTCTGATCCGTTAATTCCGACGGAGAGCAACACCAGTAACTTCAGCTGAGTCACTCTTGATTTATAAATCTGATTTATACACAATAAAAGAGCCTGGCCCTAACTGTTTCCCTGTTACAGTTCTGTTTGCTTTGGGGGACTCGTTATACTGTAGGCTGCTGCCTGCATGGGGCTGACTGTGAGTGAACCGAACGCAGGTTTGAATATGCTCTAGTAGTCAGGAGAAAACCTCTTTGGATTGGATTTGGAGCTTGGGATTCATAGGTTACATTGCAGCTTGGAGCGATCCTAGCCAAACTGCTGAGCCTTTTCTGCTCAAAACCTATCTATTCCATCTATACAGTAGATATAATGTTTTTTTTACAAACCCCATAGGTTCTGCCCAAGAATCCTCATTTTTGAAACAATCTGAATGCCTCCACTTGAAACTTTTTGATTTTGAACAGTCTTTTTATGCCTATATTGAAAATAGTAACAGACTGTGAAAAAAAGTTTCTGTTTCCATGTGGAAAATGACTGAAGGGTATGTACAAAATTAATACTTGCCTGTTGAAACATTAACAGACCTGTCGCACTGTTGGTCTCAGAGCTAACCCGTGCAAAGTTGAGAAGAAAGCAGTTCAGCGTGGATTTGGAAGCTCCTCGCTGTGGGAAGGGCTGTTCAGAAGGCTGAGCAGGGATGCTCCTAATGCTCTCTGAACTGTCTGGGATGCCGATGTGCAGCTCAGCAGTCACCTGTTAGGGAAATTTGCTGCATCTACATGTTCTAAGACAGCTGTTGTAGAGGATGCACTTTAACTTCTACATTTAACCTATGGGAGGTACCTGGCCTTTAAGTTTGTTTCTCTTCAACCCATCACAGGTAAACAGAGTACTAGAATGTGCCACTGATGCCAGGACCCCAGGCAAAGGCGTGCAAAGAGCTCTAACAGATCTGGAAACCCAAGAAAGGGGAACAGTTGAAATAACGCTCTTGGGTATTCGCTCCTGGTCCTCTGCCATTCCTACCATCTGAATGGTCATATTCAAACAAGCTTTGATGACGTAAATAGACTGAAATCCTGTCCAAATTGCAGTGTGTCTTTGTCGTGGCTGAATATAAGGGAGACCCCAAAGCAATGCAAGTTTGATCTGCTGTGGGTAAATAAGCAAGAGTCCCCCGTGCTTCTGTAGTACCTTGTTCAGCAGTGATCAATCTGGAAAAGAGTGGTAGGGAAGAGTAGTTCTGCCCGGCCTTAGGCTGGCTCTAACATTGTATGAAAACCGACCTCTACTTTAATCAAAATGGGAGGAGTTAAAGACCTATCATGCACAAATATATGCAATTTCCCTATTCATATGCTGGCGCTGGAACTGTGAAAAATGCCTAATGTTGTCTAGAATTGGCTAGATCCTAGTGCAATGGGCTCCATCCCGCGTTTGCAGTCTTCTCTTTAATTGCATTGAAGTAAGCAAGGAGAGGTACTAGGGTCAAATCTGCTCGATAGATGCTCTTAGCCATCTGCTGTCCAAGTCACCTGCAGAAGGTTCAGGCTTTGCCGTGATAGATGCAGTAGGTAATCCAGCAAAATAAGCAGCACTGTATGATGAGATTACTGTAACCTCAAAGGGAGAACACTAGGAAATCGGTGCGTTTTGCTGCGTGTCCCACTGCATACGCATGGTTAAGGATAGCAATCGTGTTCCATGCTGAAGCTGTACTTTGATCTCAGCGTATTCCATTTTAATTTTTGTTTTGTTAGCTTTTATCCCCAAATCCTTCTGCCTGGAAACTGGGGGTTTATGCACACACCGGAGTTTATGTATGAAGCATGGGCCGGCCAAAAGAGACAAGCGCTGACATTTACAGGCTGCAGGAGGCTATCGGTTTCCTTTTGTTTTGTAGTGTGGGGTTTTCGGGGTTTTTTTTTTTTGTTTTGTTGGTGGTGCATTCCAGTTCTGATCCTATCTGCTAATATCATAGTTTGGCTTCACTCCCTCATAGTTTGATGTCCCAACTTTTCCTTGTTAGCACCGGGAAATCATAAGCTTATAGTGAGTGATAGCCAGTAGGTCTGGGATTGATTACAAACAAAAATCCTAGATAAGATCATAAATTTAACCCATCCTTGTGATGTGATCGTATCAGGATTCAAGTATGTCTCAAAGTTGTTTCCGATTTTCAGCCTCTTCATCTGGTTTCCATACATCCCAGCTGGGAGCAAAGTACTCTTGCAGTGGACTCTAATCCATGCCAGCCTGGCTTGGAAGGAGCCCCCATTTCTGTTGTTACTGTTTTATAAAAATGGATAAAAATGCTTTAGACAAGATGGACATTTCAAGGAGGGTCAGCTCAAACACTGCTGAGATAAAACTGACCTGATGATAAGAAAACAGGGCTGCCTTCCCTTTCCTACCCTGCTGCCATCCCTCCCATTCCCTTCCTGAAGTTAGCTGTGTTTAAACAAATTCAAAATGGTGTGTTAACGCCCCAAAGTCAGTGGGGAAACACTGGAGATAAAACCAGCACCTGACAATTGATTAAGAAGAAAAAAGAGCAACTGAACCAAACCAGATGTGGTCAGTCTTGGCAAAACCAGTGATGTTTAATGCCTGCTTCTCCATTTCAGGAAGAGACATTTGTGCTCAGCTCACCATCCTTCTGGAGCTACCGTTTATCTGTTTTTATACGCGTCCTACATCTTAGCTGCCTGCTTTCCCCGCTGCAAATGACCGCTGGGATCCAGTCCTTTTTGCCTGAAAGCAGATTGAGCTTTACACCTTCCGCAGTGCCGAAGCTGATGCGCTCCCATCCATCCCCTCGCCCCGTGGTACCAGGTGATTTAATGTTACTGTTGCTTTAACGGCCTCATCGCTGCTCTGGCTACACAGTGGTTGTCTCCTGTGTGACTGTGCCTGGGAAAATCTATTACTGGAGTGCCATTAATCTGAGGCTGCCGCCTCTGGCACTTTCTGACTCTTCTATTTAATGGGCCTCTGCTTCCGGAGCTCTGGAGACATGCTGTTTTCCTCTCTTGATCAGCTTTGTTTAATTATCAAAATATTTGATGCAGAAAATTGACATTAGTGGTGAAGGTTTCTGCCTTCCTCCTCCTTATAGCCTCCCTCCCCGCTTTGTAGTGACACCGAGATCTTCCGCGTGTACCACCTTCACCTTAAAATGGAAAATCGCTCGAACAATCATTTGCTTGTCCGGGCACAAGCTGCATTAGCGAGCTACAGGTAGAGCTGCCGTAACCCCCTCTGCTGTACACAATGCTGTGCCTTGCCCGAGCCCGAAGGGAGCCCGCTGCACCACTAGCACCGCTGGAGCTTTCTCTCCTTCCTGCAAATATAGCACTGCAGCCAGCCGACGTTTCTGAAACGCTCAGGAGAGGGGAGCCCCACGAATCCCTGTGCTTGTCTTCAAGGTGTGCTCCTCAGCAAGCGAAGGCTTGGTGAGATCCAAAATCATAGAAGTCCCTTAGGAGCCGAGATTTCTGCTCAGGCTTCCCGCTCCTGTCTTCAAGGCGGGAAGCTTCAGGTGTTGCAGGTGTTTCAATTGCACAAGTGCATTTGGTTTAGCCAGAGACCATGTTCCTCATTCCAGGACTTGGGATGGGCCCATATGAACCAATATTTATTGCTAAAATGAAGATCCAGGGGCAATATGATTACTGTGTATAAGTGTCTTCACAGGTAGAGGAGATAAAGTCCTGAAGAAGTCCTCACATTAGCAGAAAAGAACCCACTGATGAGGAGACAAATTCAAATAAGGTAAACTATTCTTATCACTAGAAATCCTTATCTGCTGCAACAGCTCTCAAATGGAAGTGGTAGGTTTTCTGTGCCTGAAATCTTTAAATGGAGACTGGATGTCATTTTGGAAAATACACTTTTTCCAAGCATCACTTACTAGGTTTAGTGCACGGTAAGAGAGGGAAAGTGCCTGGGCTCCATTATTCTGGTCAGGCCAGAGGAGCTGGTGTTTCTTTTTTGTATTTGAGTCTCTGCTGCTGCCATACTCCTCTCAGCACTGCCTTGTGGCAGAGGAAAAGGGACTTTAAAGAGGGTCCTAAATTAGTGTCCCTATTTTCCCAAGCCACGTCTCTTATTTCTGCTGCCTCTCTGTAAAACGCAATGAACAATGAAATGTGAAATACTGAGATTTGGGGCTACTGGGAGACAAAGCAGGAGAGCTATTTATGTACCGCTGAAACACACGAGGACTGTTGCTATATTCTTTCCTCATACGTATGCCTGTTTGCTTTACCGGGCTTAGTTCCTTACTACTAACATTGCTGCTCTCTCTTTCTGTGTTGCACGTGCTGTACTTCCCTCACAAGACACAAACAGGCTGGAAGGTAGGTGAGTAAAGTACAGATGGGGCCCATAAAAGTTATCCAGCTCACTATTACGGTGACTTTCACAACAAGTAAATCACATTCCGGCAATAATTGTCCTCTTTTACCAGCAAAACTTTACATGCTGTTGTCACCATCAAAATGGGATTAATTGCTGTTTGATGATTGTATAGTTTATTTGGGTCTCACTATGTGTATAAATATTTTCAATTCCACTTATTAATTCCTATTAAAGGAATTATGTTTAGTAATTAATTCATATTAGCAGACTATCAGAGAGGCTGGAATGTTTGAACAAAGCATTTTACAGTGGAAAAAAAAAATTAATTGAAGCTAGAACATTTTGCAGCGGGACATGGATTTTAATGAGGAAGCTTCTCAGCATCAGAATGCATTCTCCAGCCAAAGGGACACACTGAAAGCTCCAGAACAGATGACCTGACACAACTGAATTTTGCAAAACTGTTCAGATGGTTTTGTTTTCGCCCCATGCAAACAGAAACAATGTCCAAGATCTTGAAACCTTGCGATGCTGTGTCACGGTATTGCTTTCCAGCTCTTCTGGTGCTCAGATGTCCTCTGGCAAAAGAAGGTAAGTGTCTGGGCTACGCTCTTGCGTACCTCACGGCTTCGCTAGCGTATACGATTGATTCTGCATTATCTTTTCCACTATGGACAGTTGTCTTTCCATTGTGGTGTGTAAGAAACACGGTCAGGAACGTTGAGGAGATGTGCAGACAAAGCTGCTTCTCAGAAATGCCCCTCTGCTCTGGGCGTATACCTGCCAAATGAGCTGCTTGACTGGCCAACCTTAGGTTTTGGCTATGTCTTTCCTACTCAGCCCCCATGGAGGATACAGTGTTAGGGCCAATGCAACAAAGGCGTATGGGAATCTGAGAGCAAGCTGGAAAGGGGAATATTCAAAGAAAGGCATGTCAGTTTTTCTCACCAGCAGATCTGTGCCCGCAGTTTTGTCTGTCCTCCTTTTGGTTTGGGGTGCAAAGATGCAAAACGAGAGAGGAAGGATGCATCCAGACTCCCAGCCTGATATTGCATAGTAGACAGCTAAAATGTTACCTTTTGGGTTCAGGTTAGTTAGCAAACTTTTCATTAGAGCTCCCATACTTCCTTAAATAAAGGGGCAAATTGGTGATTCACAAAAAGCCTGACCAGGCTAGCCAGTCCAGGGCTGTATAATAAAGAAAAAAAAAAAAAAAAAAAAAAAAAAAGAAAAAAAAAAAAAGGAAGAAAAAAAAAAAACAGAAACCAGGTTTATGGGTTCTTACCCCACCCCCCCGTTTGCAAGGTTTAATCTTGTGTGGTTTAAATTCTTCAATGCCTTAATCTCTCTCTTGCACTGCTTTTATACTAGGAATACTTCTGGTGAAGTCAGTGAAGTAACCTGTGTGATTCTGAATTAATCCATTGAAGCTATGGAACACTCAGGTAAATAACGAGTGCAGTAATCAAATTCAGGCTCTCCTTATGAATATCCACTGTTAAAAGATAAGTTCTAAGCCTCCGTGCTCTTTGGGACTCAGAAATGCAAAGTGAGCCTAGTAATAGGTGTTCATTGCATCACAAATTTGGGCACAAGAAAAGGAATAGTTCCAGCGTCATTTGTACCTCAAATGAAAATAATCATAAAGATACAAGCCACCAAGGTGCAAAATGAGTTTTCCAATTCATAAGCACAAGCCACCACGAGTTAAAACCTCTTGGTTTCTTCCCATAGTGCCCCAGGCAATAGTTTTCATATATATTTCTCCATGGTCAGAAGTCAGAGCAGACCACTGCTATCTAAGACCTTGACTTTTTTTCCCTGACAGTTACAATTATTACAGCCCGGGGGACTCATTTTCTCAGTCTGGCCACCCGCTGACCTAGCCTGCAACCAGAATACACTTTAAAACAAACAAACAACAGCTAGGCTCCCCTCTCTTCACTTCTCCTCCCCCAGCTCTGGAATATTTTTACACCGCGCCCCTTGCAAAAGGATATTAGCCGCTATTGCTGAAGGCACAATCACATTATCAGCACCATTCTCTCTCCCTTTCTCCCTCTCCTCCCCGCAAAGATAAATTTTTTATGTTGCTATTTTCTTCTCTTTTGTATTTGGCATTCGATATTTATGTGATAAACTGCAGAGCTGCTACTAAATGGGCCCTGATACAACTTAATAAATACATAACAACATCCAGACTGCACTGTATTACTTCGCTGCGTCCTGGGCTGCTAAAGATCCTTAGAGATAATGTCTGCAAAATAAAAGTTATGCCTTAGTATAGGGAAAATAGATACTTATTTATTCTGGGATAATTACTTGCGCATTAAATGACTGCTGTTGAAATGAGCTGGCTGATAATCCCGTCTCTCCGTTTCTCTTTCTGAAGCGCACACAGGCTCTGCGTTTCTCTGCCATACCCCGCACGTTGCTGTGTTGGAGCACCCACGCTTCTCTGGAGGAATAGGTAAGTAATAGGCAACTAAGAATTCTTCTGCTAGGAGGTTGTCTACTGTTCTAGCCAGGAAATGTCCACAAGCAAAACCTTGACATTTGTAGGCTAAACTTTTAGAAAGAAGTCTGTGTTTACGTGCCCTGCCGAACCGAGGCGTGATTCGGTAAGTGAGCACAGCAAGATCCAAATACAGGGGCCAGGGCTCACTAAAGAAGGGTATGAAAAGAGATAGAGCAAAAAGTTAGATAGAAGCTGCGATGGAGGTAACTCACTTTTATCTAAAGTGCACAAACATTTCTCTCTTCTCATTGACATAGTTTAACATTTCTACAGTTTTTTTGCCAAATTTTTGCATCTTTATATTTTTTTTTTGCATACAGAAAGCAATTTGAACAGGGCAATTGCTAATCGCACAACGTACAGGATATTCCTCCCACATATGCCAAGCATTGACCAACATTGAGTGAGATTTCCCAGCTGTGCTTGAGTGATAAGAACCATCACCCACTGTCCCGGAGACACGCCCCAGAGATCCCATGTGGACCCAGATTTAGCAGCAGGGTCCACAAAATGCTGTTTCTTCAGGTGTAGGCACCTGGGCATTTCATTAGCCTTAGCCAATGCTGGGGTGCCTTTTTTGTGGAAGTAGCATTTCCTTGTCTAATTCCTGATAATAAGACTAGTCAGAGAGTCAGAGTCTGAAAAATTAGGATGGAGATAACCTATGATTCCCATGAGGAAACATTAGTTCCTCTACTACATATGCTGGTGTTTCGTTACCTTTCCAGGAAGAAAGGAGAAATTATCCCAGAGTTTGTATCAACTGCAGGAGAACATTAAACAAAATACTTCAGCAGTCTCTAAAATCTATATGGTTTTGAGATGAGCTGTTTTGCCTCTGAGAACATAGATGCGGAGAATGTATGCTTGCATAAACAGACATACACACATGGAGACACATACGGAGGTATATTCAGGAATCACTCCTCTAATCTTCACAGTACTTTCCTTTTCCAAAATGGCTGGTTTTTCTTTACCAGAGTCTTTTCCAACTGTGTTCTAATTGCTGAAACCGTCAGCATAAAGTGCCATCAACCAAAATGAAGTGAGGCAGACTCACACAAGCTGCAAAACTTTGCAACACAAAGCCACTTTACAAAGAGTTTAGCTCTATAGAAACCACAGTGAATGCTAGGAGGAATCCCAGAAAACTTTGCATGATGCTTCAAAATGCACCACAGGGATCCTGTGCTTGTTACCTCCTGACACCATCTTTCTGTAAAGGAAAAAGCATACAGCGCTCTGTGGAGCGATTACCCTGGGGTCCTATGCATTCAGCACTAATATTGGAAAGTTTCAGATCTCACAAAGAAGACAACAAGGACCTTTGATTGCCCCTGTTGAAGCTCCTGGTAAGAAGCAGGTCACTTCCCTCCAACCCCTCTGAGCCTAGATGTGTGGATATTTTCATGCCCACTTGACAGGTGACTATTTTACCAGACAGGGTTGTCAGTGCTGCTGGGGGTTATCTGGATTTAGCTGTAGGCAGGAACTGAACCACAATGAGCATTAAAAAAAGCTCACTGTTCTTCGTTTGTTTAGAGACAAGCCATCTCAAACTTGTTTGAAGCCTTTTTTATTGAATTCACACTCTTGTGCCAAGCACTGAAAGATTTACTTTGGCTATTGCTGTAAGATGGAAAGCATATGAATGCATGGCTGGCTGCCAGCTATGGGTGAGCAGTGAAAGGTCTGGTACAATGGACGGTTACATGGAACAAATGTGAATGCAGTGGGCAGACGTGACTAAAGAAAGGCTTTGGCATTCAAAGAGCTGCTTGAGGTTTAATCCAGTGACTGAAGTAGGGTCAAGAGATAACACGTCTAACCTGAAAGCTTTTAACTGTGCAGCAGCTGAAAAGTAGTCAGCTACAGGTATCCACACATGCCGTCTGGAGTCACAGCTGCCTGCCTCCCCTTGCAGGCCCTGGCTCCTCCGCAGACTCCATCTGCAAAGGCGAAGACCCAGTTGGACTTACCCAGTGCAAGGTACCCCAGTTGCTGTTGTATATTTCTTGCAGATGTTGCCATAATTTTGTTGTGGTACAATTTGACATACGACTCCCCGCTGCATCCGAAAGGGGCACATTATCTCAATTAATGTTTCACAGCAAACATGGCACTGATAGTATTCATGGGACTAAAGACTATTACCATTTGCATGGTGACTAGCACAAGAATTATGACTATGTGTGTTTTCTGCAGCAAAATTTGCCCTCAGGCTCCCTTTTTTTTTCTTTTTGCCTTGTGACAATGTACCCTTTTTCTTCCTCCTTCTGTTTTGATTTCTACTTAAAGTTTTATGGCTCTGTCCCCTCCAGGGTGCTATTATCTTGTATGCTAATAGGGCTATGCATATTCTATTAGCGTTGTCAGTGTGAGATAAGAGGCACATTCTGTAAGGAGCACTCAGGGGGTAATAATCACAGCAAGGGGTCTCAATGTTAGTACATTATCAGTCATCTTCACATTTCAGTGGAGCCTGTTTATGCACCTCTTCAGCTGCGCAACTCAGACACTGAAAATTGCTGAATGTTTACGGAAACTGTTGTAGAGGAACATAATGGGATTTGAGATTGACTTGATAAAGGAGCCTTCTCCCTTGTTGCTTCCAGATACAAGATGTTTGTAACTGTATGCAATAAGTAGGATAATACGTTATATAGCAGTTAGCAGCTAAAAGCAGACGCAGATCTATATTTCAAGCAATGGAGCAGCTATCTAGGAAAAGATTTCACAAGGGTGCACACCATCGGTGTTTCTTCAGAGATTTCTCTTTCCTTCTCGCTTGGTAACACACAAATGCACACACCTGGTTCACATCAATAGGAAGGCTGACAATTTTTACACCCTTTAGTCTTGAACTTGAATGATTATAAGTAGGCCCACAGAAAGAAAATTGGTGACAGCACGTGAAGGGCAAATGAGTGACTATTTGCAACACTCTTTGTTCGTTAAATAACATTCCTCGGTTGCAGCAATCGGCAGTGGCATGTGAAATAGGTGTCGTGCGAATGTTTTCTTCAGCTGCTGAAGAGGCTATGGGCTGGTGGGGCAGAGGGTTCTCGGTTGTTGGGCATAACTGTTGTTTCTCCCAGTTGGCTTGTGTTCCCACTAAGATTCACAGGGGTGGTGACGCTGCGGTTACCGTTGTAGTCATCCTATGGCAGGCGTTAGTACACCCTACTGGCAGGAGTTCATCTGCTGGGGTAAGGTTCTGTTCCTGCCCTCGCTTCTGGCATTTCTTGAACTGGTAACCAGCAAGTCCATAATTTACAAAAAAAAATTGGAGAAATTTGGGTTTTTTCTCTACTTTTCTGACATCGCAGCTTTGAGGGAACCTTTGACAAGTGTTAGGTTTTCAGTGGAATTTGTAGGAGAGAAGGTAAAGTGCAGTGCTTGTTCTTTGTACGTTATGCTAGAAATAAAAGTACATAAATGGCATTTTAATAGGGTTTCTGTATATATCTCAGTAATTTAGTTACTTCCGTTCCAGCAGTACTAGCGTATTTATATGCTGTCTGACACCTGGATTATAATGGAACTCAAAGTTATTATTTAATTGAGCTAAGGATGGAAAGAAAAGGGGATTTTGTGCCTTTCTGAGGAAGGTGGAATCTACAAATCGGTCTAAAATCAGCGACTTTGTAATAAATTCAGTGCCTGATTTTGTAGACCATGGGAAAATAACCTAATGGGGAATGACAAAAAATACAGCGGTGAGGAACTGATCTCATGTTTAGAATGAAGGAAAAAACATTTTTTGAGACAGATAGGGAACTTCTACTGTTCCTACAGTAAAACTTTTCCTTTCTACAGACGGAAAACTGAACACTTCCATGGGCAAAGCCTTTAGGAGAGCCTTAAAATGTCGCTCAGCATAAATATGCAAATTCTTAAATACATAGGTGTCTCGTTAGATGATCTAAACTTAATTCCTGGGAAGTAGCAGCCGTGTGCTTGCTAGCGGCGGCGAACAATCGCAGCAAGGAGAAAGGGCTATGGTTTGGATCACTTCGGTAGTACTTAAGATTACACATGGATATGAACACTCCTTACTTTAAAAATATTTGTCCTTGACATTTCCAGACACATGGCTCACACCAAATGTATGCAGCTCCATCTCCTGAGGGTCTTGAGATTAAAACCCCTGCTTTCTCACCTTGTGATCTGGCATTAATAGCTGATAGAAAAATCACATACATGACTGACATCTTCCTAGAAATGTGAGACTGTGGAATTAATGAATGCCATGCTGGAAAGCAGGGGTCAGTTTGGAAATAGGATTTCTGTTGCCAGCCATCCAGTCATGAACTGGACAATCTGCCGTTCATTTTTTTGCTTTAGCATTGAGGAAAATTGGTCTGGAGAATAAAACAGTCAGAAAATAAGCAGCTATGTTCCTTTGGCCACTGGAGGTTGTTGGACTTTTATAACTTGCGGAAATCAGGCTGACTTTTACAGAAGAGCTGTTAGCGCATTCTTTGGGGCTGCTACACTCTTTATCCTGCTGTTGTCTGCAAGATAAACCTGCAAATCTGCCGATCTAGAGGCTTCGGTGGCTCAAAGGACTGGTGGCCAGGCACTATGTTACCGTTAGGTCGGTGGTGGTGGTGCAGTGGTGTTAGCTGAGCTACCAACCACTGGATACTGAATGAAATGTCAGGGGCAAGGGTGTCCCTGCCCTGCTCATGGCAGAGGGGTATCTCCAGCCCAAAAGTTCATCCACTGCTTGAGAGGGCTGGAGAGAACGGGCCATGGAAAATTGTGCTGTATGATTTTAAATTACTTTCAATATAGGCAATATGGGAGATGCTCCTTACCTTGATGGTTGGAGAACTCCCATTGCCACAGCAGCAGTGCTGATATTTATGTTGCTTGTTTTCTACTTTCTCTGCTGCATCGGTCTCCAGCTGTGTCAAGACTGATCTCGTCAATGTGGCCATGATGAAATTACATTGACATGCTGAAAGAATATTATTCGTAAATTAAACGGCTCAACCCCTCTACAACAGTTTTCACTAGCGTGGATTTAAATTGCTGGCAGTTCTGTGCAACTAGTGATGATCTCAATGAAAAAACTGCACTTTTCTAGAAACTGAAATATTTCATCAAAGAAACAATGTCTTTCTGTGTATGTTTAGCATGAGATAAAAACTTAAAAACATCATCTTTGGGGAAGATTGGTTTCCTTTTCCCTTTTATTTCTTTTCATGTTTCTGTTCCCTGTCTTGTTTTAAGAGCAGATGAATGGAGGGGGGCGGGAGGGGGAAGGAGTATAGATACAAAGGGAGCTGGAAGAGAAGGAATTGGAGAGGAAAACCTTTTAGTGACACTTTTTTCTTGGTAAAAAACAGGAATATTTGAACAAAAATACAAAAATGCTGCAAACATCTCATTTGAGAAGGACATTTCTCATGGTTCTGTCAAGGTAGCTCCCACCACCTCCTAGCTCTGCTGCAATCGTTACTGTTGCTTCTGGGTGCACACCGGTTATTTTGGCTTCCACAGTGAAAATGCAGAACTCCTGAGTCTGTCAAGTAAGCCAGAAAACAAATGCAAAAAGGGAGAGAACGGCATGTCGTCTTTGGCTGCTCTTCCTCCATCTCATCAGGAAAAACGGTGCCCTGGTCCCTTTCTGCATCCACATTACACGTATGCGCTGAATGCCGCTGATCTGAGCAAGGGCTAAATCTGGACTCCCTCTAACTGGATTCCTCACTCAAGGTGTGTTTGAAGGAAGGTTTCATTTAATCTAACATAGGCTGTTGAACACTAAAGCTAACGCAATCATTGTAAATAGACTTTCCTTTTAAATGGTCTTAATAACCGCATTTGTGAGAACTAGTAAGAGACCTGGAGGCATATCTATCTCATGTTTTCTGCACGTTCATTATTGTTTCAGAGCAACTTCTGGAAAAATAAATCGCAAAGCGTCCTGTTTACTTCAGTCTGTGGGATCTAACGGTGATACATGAGAAAAGCACTGTGCTACCAGCACACTGCAGGCAGCCTTGTCCTGGCTGAATTGCCAAACTCCTCGTAGGAACCGAACAGGTAATAACCAGGGGCCCAAACCCATCCGCCTCTGGGAGCTGTGCAAGAGTCACAATGCTGGAAGACAAGATGGGACCCACATTCACTTACATGTCTGAGAGCCATCCCATTTTCATCAGTGAGCACATGAACATTGCACGGGGAGAAATGTGGAAGCAATTACTTTAAGAGCCGTCTTTTGGGCAATTCCCAAAGAGACATCAGACCCTGTATTTATGAAGCCTATTGCATCGGGCCCTAATGAAGCAATTAAGCAAAGGGTCCTCTGTGTTTGATCTAAATGTGGTAATTTTTACAAAAACATCGCCGAGTGATAGATACCCATAACTCAGAGTCCTTAATTGTACTTAATTTGTTTGGAATACGAATGTGCATTTAATTAAGCCAGGGCTTTGCCCACATGTTTAAAGAAGGGCTGTCAAGGAAAATTAAGACCCAGTTTGTTTTCAAAGTTACTGGTTTTTATCAGGCCAGGACAGCGATCTTCGAACAGAAGGTTACAGATAATTAGGCAGAGACCTCAAGCCAAAAAAAAAAAAAAAATTCAGAGACACTGTACAGCTGAGAAAGCAGGAAGAAAAACTCCTTGATGAAGAAACATAAGAATCGGCTGTTCACATAATAAAGTCATGCATGGCTAGGATTTGGTAAATGTGACCTGTTGGTTAAAATGTGTTTTGCGTTCTTAAACGCCAGCAATGAGGATGGAGCCTGGCTGTGTTTAATGGCAGAAGCAGCTGGCTCCAGGACCAGAATTCATGCCGCGCTCAAGGACCGCTGAATATGGAGAACTGATGGCATCTCCATCAAATGACAATAAAATGGAAAGGGCAGAAAGCATTTTTCTTGTTCACTCGGATTTACTGAATCTAAAGCATTGGCTGTGAAAGCTGGTTTTAAAAGTGTCTCTTTCCCAAGCACAGAAATACAGTAGGTGCTTGTCATCCTCTCAGGAAGAGTATTAGTCTGATGCATGGAAAGGGAATTTATTCCTTGATGAGTAGTGCTTTTGACTTGCGGATACTGTTATGGAAAGCAGCACAGAGCACTTCTTTTCATGCACAAACATATTTCAATAGAGGTGACCTATAGGGAGGAAAGCATGTAAGCAAAAATGCGGAGACAACTGTGGATTTAAGTCTATATTTTGCTCTTTCTTATTTAGTGAAAAAACACAGAATGCAGTTAAAAATTAATAACGCTTCAACACACATGAAGAAAAGGCAATTTTTGATATTGAAAAATTAGTTTCTCAGCATAATGGCAAACAAAGTCCATGTGTGGACGCTGTAACCTCCGCTTTCTGTGACTCTTCAAGAATCACATGCTGGTTATCAGTTTCTCAACACTGCCATTTTTAATGTCATGGTGAGGCATTTATGTCAAGAGATCCTTATTGTGGAAAATAGTTGCCGTGGTGTTACCTTGCAGTCTAAATAGGTTACATGGCCAGCAAAGAAAGCTGCGCATACATCATTGGCGAGTGGTGAACTAAGGCACAGAGTGACTCTACGGAAAGGTGGTACCTCTGTAACAGAGCTGAAAATTGAACCCAGATTCCCCGCACTGAGGGAATGTAGGGGCTGAATTGTGAAAATCATATTTTCTTGAGTGTTTTGATGGGCTACTGTGCTGATGACAGCTGCAGCGGCTCTTAATTATGGATCACAAAACATGCAGAGAATCAGTAGATTTTTAGACAAAAAATCGCTCTGCATATTATCATCTCCCATTTCTGGATCTGCTTTTAACTGACTGGCACCTAAATGAAGCTGGCATCTCACTGCGAGATGGTACCTGGCCTCCTCTTCTTGGGTGGCTCAATTTAAAAGTTGGCAAAATACCCAGAACAGCATCAGACCTAATTTAGTATAAAATTAGTCGACTTAAAATAAACAGAATAAAATAAAATAAATCCTACGGTATTAGAGTTCTCTTAGACAAAAAATCGCTCTGCATATTATCATCTCCCATTTCTGGATCTGCTTTTAACTGACTGGCACCTAAATGAAGCTGGCATCTCACTGCGAGATGGTACCTGGCCTCCTCTTCTTGGGTGGCTCAATTTAAAAGTTGGCAAAATACCCAGAACAGCATCAGACCTAATTTAGTATAAAATTAGTCGACTTAAAATAAACAAAATAAAATAAATCCTACGGTATTAGAGTTCTCTTGGCTGGACTGCTGCATGCCTAGCAAAGATTTACGGCACGCTGTCGCTAGGACGTTAGAAGGAATGTACAGTGCAGAAGTACCCCGCAAGCCCTGTACCAGGGTCCTACCAGCACAAAATGTTACAGGCATGTGGAAGTTTGGAGACCCCCAAACAAGACGCCGAAGGGGAAGAATGCTGTGGGAGAGCAAGAGGGTGCAAAGAGGCAATGGCGAGGCCAAACAAAGGCAGGGAGGTGCTGAACTGCGGCTGATCCCGGGGTGCCATCACGCATTCCAACGCCCCTCCGAGGAGGGCTCTCTTTTTTTTTTTTGATGTATCTGCTAAGCACATTGAACCAGTTTGCAAAGGCAGGCCCAGAACACAATTCTTCTCGTGGTAAATGAGTATGTCAGCCATTTCACCCTCTTACCGGTGTTTAAAATTTTTGCAGCAATAACAGAGAATTTGAAAGGACATCAGAGGTGGATTTACGGGACTCCTGGGAAATCAACTGTTTCCTGTTTCAACAGCTTCTTCATCATAACTTGCTTTCTCAGTCACTGAATGAAGTTCTATTAATCTTGGTGGGCAGTGATTACTGTTAAATGCAGAGCTGGGTTGAACCTCAATTCGTGAAATAACCTTTTTTTGTCTCTTCAGCAAGTCCAATGTAGTAAACTTTGGGCAGAGGTCTACTGACCAAGTGGATAATTGTGTTCCAATGCATCCTGTGAATAATGCAGATAAAAAACCTCAAGTGAATAATTCATTTTGCCTCCACTCATTTTGAATTAGCCTATTCGTGTATGTATCCTTTCCAGTCTGCCTGTCTCTGTGCGTGCATGTATTTACATAGCAATGTTGTAATTCGCAGGTACTTAAATATCAAAGCAATATAGCTACTACTCCCTGCATATGTTCCTAACTATTCTGTGTGATTGCATATGTATAAGTAAGCATTGTATATCGTACCATAAAATTCAGGATTTGATGTTAAGATGAAACGTGACACATTGTTTTTGCTTCTATGATGGCTATCTAGGATTAATATTAAAAACTTGCAAATGCAGGCAAACCATTTTGGCCTGGCTATAAATTACAGAACAAGTATTTTGGGCTATTTAACGTTCAGATGCAAGTTTTCTGCAATGATGTATAATGCCAAAGATCAGATTACACACTCACAACTTCACCTTTACCTTGGCAGTGACTTCTGGATCCTTGGTCAAGCGAAACCTATGAGCAGGAGCAAGCACTTGCCTTTAGCGATGGCGTTCCCTGAGGGGTATGGGCAGCACTGGAATGAGCATCATGGATAACGTGCATGCGGCTTGAGAATGTTTGTAACAAGTCCATCTAAAAAGCGGAGGGAAGGAGCCTATTTCCTGATCGGATCAGATATGTCAGAGAAGCTGTGAGAAGCATCTGAAATTTGTATGGATGTCTGAACTGCGCCTAGCTCTGGTCTGGCTCTGAAATACCTATCGTGCACATTTAAAAACTGTTGCTTGGTGTTGGTGGATTTTTTGGCCAGGCTGCTCGATGTATGGCTCTGGAGGACGAGGTACTGTGACAGCCAGTGGAACTGACTGAATGGCCAAGGGTTTATGGAAATTCCATTGGGAACCTGTTTGCTGTGCATTCTCCTGCCTTGGACAGCCAACAAGTTGCGATCATACAGCTCTTAATCAGGGCTGGCAGGGCGGATGGTTTATCTTTGACTGCCTGAGAGTTCCTGGTCTGCAGAGAGAGGCGAACACTGATTTTTGACTCCTTGTTGTGGGCTTTTCAGTTTCCAGTCCATTACAAGTGCCATAGCCGATAAAGACCCTGTCCGTCAGCGTTGTTCCTGGAGGGGCGAATCTTCATCCCTTCCTGTGCTCGTACCAGAGCTGTCTGCTCATGCTTTTTCAGATCCTGCTGGGTACCAGGTGAGGAAGACTCCACTGGGAGCCGGACCACAGCTTCCCAGCCCTGCCAGGCCCTGTCCCACACACCCCTTCTAGCACTTCACAGGCAACGGCCGCTCGAGAACAAACCTCTTCCCAAGTGGGGATGTCGGTGCTTAAAATAAATCGCTGCCTCTCATTTTCTGAGTGGGTCAGAAGACGACTTGTAAGCCTGTGTTGTGAACAGCTTTAACCCATTGCTTGGGAAAGAAATGCCACAGCAGACAGCATTGCTCTGGATCCGTCACCCATGAAAGAAAAAAGGAAACAAAAATCTGGCAGGTGTGGCCAGTCGTGATATATTTTGTGCAGTCACACCTTGGGCATATATAGCTCCTTTCATTTACAGAAAGTGCACATCTATAAACCAATCAAGGTCATACTGCACTTCTCAGTGGGAACAGCTATTCCCATTTTGCAGCAAAGAAAGAAAAGGGTAGATCTGCACAGAATTTGTCTGCATTCAACAGGGACCTTGCAGGCTAATCCAAGGGGATCTGAGTGGCAAAGTCCATTCCGCCAGGGACTTGTCTGTGGCCAGCAGGGAATCTGCAGCGGAGTGGAGGACAGCATATGGGGGCTTGCATCCCAAAGCATTGATCTGAACAACTACGACTGAAATAGCGTGTTTAGATTTCATTGCTAGTCAATAAGTGTGCAGTCCACAGGTCTGAGCCTCACCGTTGCTCTTTCTAATTTGAGCTGACCTTCTGTACCTGCCAGGCTCCAAGCGTTACTACAGTGCCCATTTAGGAGGAATAAAGATGAGACAAGTGTATGTACCTGTACCTCTGTGTGTATGTATATTTGTTTAAGTATTCTCCCATGTCATGCTGGAGTGAGCTTCCTTTTCTCTGGCTCCATAATGCCCTCTTTTTTTTCCTTCTTATATCAATTTTACCTCAGTTTATTGCAGTTTTGTGTCTGATATGCCCAAAATTATTTTTCTAGAGTTAATCCCTAACTCCCAACAATACCATTAGGAAAGCTTGACTTGAAATAGTTACTACTTAGAGCAAGCAGCTTTTTCAATTCGTCAAAATCTTTATGTATAATTCACAGATTGGAGAAACTGGAGCAACAGTTTCTGTAGTATAATGCATTACTCTGCTATAGTTTTGTCTGACAGACCTGTGCTAATTACTCTGTGTGGGTTTGATATAGAGCCAGGAATGGGTTGTAGAGAAATGTGTATCACTAAAACTTAGGTCCCCAAAGTCAAAAGTAAAACAAACAGTGAGAGATCATTATCTGAAGCAGACCCTTACGAGCTGTGTACAGAAAAAAAAGTCATTCCCGTGTTTTGTGTTCCTTTTTTTTTTTCCTTTAGATCCAAGCAGCATTTCTGTCTGTATTTGGAAATATCTTGGCTTTGTACAGTTAGGGCAGACAGTGCATTTATTCTGCTCTGTCCCCTTTTCCTTCTCTTTGAAAGGCTGTAGCTGGCTCTGCTGTGGACTCTTTGTGTGGCCTTCAGCAAGTCACTTAACCTTCCTGTGCATCAGTTTACTCATTTGTAAAAGAGGTATTATAATAATAGGCACCCCTCAGGGGCTCTTCCAGATTTAAATAATTAATGTTGGTAAAGCAGTTTGTGAGCCTCAGATTAAAGGTGCTAAATAAAGGCAATACATTAATATTTTTTTTACTCCACCTCCTTATAGAAAGAGCAAAGCAATAGACTGGTAAGTGTTGGATTTAAAGCTGGGCATTAATGCTACAATGCTCAGAATGTATTTTAATTTCTGTAGTCCTAACTCAGCAGAGCTCTTCAATCCATTCTTAATTTTAGAAAAAGACGTTATTTCCCACAGGCAAAGCTCCCAATCTGAAAAGCTTTTTTGAATCAGGCCCTGTAAGAGCAGTGACAGAAGAGCAGGATCGGCTGTGCCCGAATGGCTCTCTCTGTGTTTGTCCTTTTGCATTTATGACCTCAGCAAGAGCATCATTGCCACGAGAATATAATCAGGAAGTCTCACAAGGCTGGCAAAATTCATCCGGGATGCAAATCAATAAATGTAACAGGAGAGAAACTACAAGCTGTGCATTTCCATGGAGGCTGAGATTTTGTGGGATGGATAGACGCTGCTGAGCATGACCTAATGCCGCAGGAAAAAAAAGCAACCACAGACCTCAGCATCTAACCAGTATGAATATTGAACCAGAGGTCCTTGAGTAATTGTCCTTTCTTCACTCCAGGGGTGAAAAGGGTACATTAGACATTCACTAGCAGCAAATGGCACCTGACATCTCTTTAAGTGAAAGTCAGCTTGGAATTTTTTTTAATGGCCAAGCATAAATCTTTTAAATTATAAATCAATAAATAGTTAATTCAATAATAGGAATCTTTTAAATATTTAATGAGTCATATGCAGAATGGCTCTATAACTGGATGTTGATGGAACTGTGTCAAAGGAATTTGAATCAAACTTTTCTAAACTCCCTATATTAAAATAGTTATTGATTCAAACATAAACTATGAAGACTATTGCAAAAATAAGGGGGGTTGGAGGGACTTAGCATACATTTTCCCATCCAAGAAAATGTGGAACTAGCAGCTTATTTTTAATGATGTATTCCTGAGCTTTGCAGGTTGTATTAATGTTCTCACCACAAAAATGAGTAAGAACCTATGCAGACCAGACTTTGTGTGTGCATATTCATTAAAATCCTGGTTTAATGGCAGCTGTGCTCTTAAATAAAAGCTGTGGCAGTCTGCCTCTCATTAAAGGATTCTGCTAACCAGCATTGACACTGATATCCTGAACTATCTCCATCTGAAACTGCCCTCAAGTTCAAATGTATTTACCAGAGTTTTCAAGGGAAAAGCAGTGGGAGTTGTGTCTGTGTACGCTAGACCTGAATTTGTGCCTTTATCATTTTCTCTGAGGAGATCTGCACTCAGTGCTCCCTCTTGCTAACTGTGTGCTGCGGCAAGGCAACACGACTCTTAATTACCCTAAATTGGAGGCATTTCGTGCTTAATTCTCAAGACCACATTTCCGTGCGCTGATGCTCCACGGCAGATGTGGCATCTTTAAATTTTGTGGAGTCTTACCTTTACTTTGGAAATAACCATCTAGCTCAGTATCGATCTCTTTTCAGATAAAACAGTGGAACGGACAGTGCCGAGAACAAGATACAGGAGTTGCTTCAGAGGGGGAAATGCAGACCAACGGGCGAGAAGAGAGCGTCTGGCAAACGAGCTGAGATTGTTTTTTTCCAGTGTTGCTGCATGACTTGTAAGTTTGCTCTGGGTGTGTTTTATGTGCATTTGGTGCCACGCATTTCAGAAACGGGCCTTGGTATTTGAGTAACAAAAAAGGCTTTAATGCAGGGCTTGTTCCCCATTTCAAGAGCTTCCTACCTTGAAGCCACTCAGAAAAAATAATTGGTGTCTCTACACTCCTCTACCAAAGATAGCAATGAAGGTGTTTGACGTTTCCTCCTGGAATAACGCAACATGGTATCAGAAACTCCTTATCATAACCCCTTATCGTACCCATTATACAGATGGCTAAACACGCTTGTATTGTGAGGAGGCAAAGCATGACTGCACCAAATTTGTCTTGCTGCCTTTGAGGGGTAGTCAAAACTAGTCAAAATCCAGCATCAGCATTACCTGAAGCGGGACCCATTGTTTGCTCTATACGTGCATCTGTAATCAATTGTACTCGGTTCAATATTTGCAGCAGATTAGAGTTGCATTTGTATTCCGCACACCTCTGCTTTCCCCTCTCTGTGTGTATATATATCCATCCAGAAAAGCTGCCTGCATATCCTTGGGTTTTCTCCCCGGGATGACAGATACTGTAACAATGACAGTAGATTAATATCTCCTTAATCAGCCAAATGAACATGACATACAAGGGTGACAGTTCAATTTGCTGCTAACAGATTGTGCCTATCAGAGCCCTTCCATTCCAACTGATGTTTATTTCTGGCAGAGATCATACGGTTCTGGGAGGACCCCGGCTTCCCACCAGCTCATAGACACCCATTAAATGCATCAAGTACCACATAGGTGTTACTCACCCGCCTGTCAGGACACTAGCTGCTTGGGAAATTAAATGAGCCTTGACACATGCAATGGAGAAACACTGTCACTTAGCTGGGCGAAGCGGCAGCATGTATTATTGACTGCGCGCTGCTGCAGGTCCCTCTCTTTATGGCTTGTTATTTTTTGTTTGCTTGTGGACTGTTCGCTGTTGAAACATGGATCAGACACTGAGTCTGTCTCCTGGGGAGATGCATAAAGAAATGTAATGGGGAGGAAGTGCAGAGGGGGGGGGTGGTAGTTTAGGTAGAAGCAATACATTAAGTCTTAGTCCCAGAACTGGCTGTGCTTGGAGTTTGTTTGCAGGTGGGATTTCAGGAGGATCTAGTTTCTAATTCTGAAATTCAATCTGTGGGGTCTAATTCAAATCTTTCTTTTCCTGCTTCCTGTGGTATTTCAAGTGAAGTAACCCCAGATAGCATACAAAGGGACTGCAAGTCCTTCCAAAGGGCGGGCCCTGCTCCTCCCCTAGGCTCAGCCGGGGTCTGTTCCCTCTTGTGCTGGCTCAAAATTCAACGCCTAAGCCTAGGTGGGTACCACCACCAAGAAATTGAAACAAAGCTTGGAATTTGTCCCGCTGCATTTCTGTGAAGGCAGGATCGGTGCTTGCAACCCCAGCTGCAGCGCTCCGCCTGCACCGTGCCGGCCCTAACGCTTGCGCTGAGGGGACCAAGATAGCGGTTGGCATACTGAAGGCCTGGCTTTGTGGCTGATGTGTAAATCTGTCTTCAGCACTTAAAGGTCTGATCCTGCAGCCCTTGCTGCTCCCTGTGGGACTGTAATTGAACAGGAGAGTTTTCATTTGCTGGATGAACCCCAGTTATTTATTTTCGTAGGGACTCCCATCAGCCATCTGCCCGCTTTTGTTTAGACACTGCGACAGTGCCCTTCCCACGTATATGAGACTGCTTAATTTTGCAGTCCCACCCAAATATATAAATCACACTCGTAGACCTCTGCAGACCCCGGCCACAGGCAGGGTTTGCTCCAAAACCTGCGAGCAGACTCCTTTCATCACTCTCTGGTTTTCTTAGGGAACCTCTTTGCACAACTCCCAGCAGTTGCTGCACAGACGAAGAGAGATGTGTTTATTTTCGAAAGATAAAGCGCAAGTAGTTTTCAGTGGAAAGGTTTCCGAGGTAAAATTAACAATAAATTACCAAAACAGTGACATTAAAAGATATCCATATGATTGTAATTATGAAACTAAATCCTTCCGAAGGTGGGTTTTGTCATTCCCTATACTTGTTACAATTGCTGTCATACAAATGTGTTCGTTATTTTTATCATTTTTGTTCTTATTATTACAGGTTTAGTCAGAAGAATAACTCATCAAGGTTTTACGACTAATAAATTCTCTAAATTGCGGTCCAAGGATGCATTACTTTAATTTTTTCCTCCATATTCTGTTTTTAATTGCTATGCTATTTCCCACTTGCCTCTTTTAATGACTCGTTAGGCTTAAGGGGAAAGAATAGAATTTAGTTCACCTAAGATCTTGCATCAAATTTTGGACATCTCTGAAGGGAAGTGATACATTACGGGGAGGAAAAATGTGACTTGTGTGTCTCGAGAGAAGGCTTCAGATTTTCAAGTATTAAGGATATTCAAAGCAAAACAAAAGAAAAATTCTTAAGAAAGCCTCAGATCAGGCGTCGTTTATTAAAATTATTTGAACAGTTATTTCTAACAAGAAACTCATTCAAGAGGTACGTGATTTTTGTAAGACATTGATACATGTGTAACCTTTAATGCGTAAACAGGTCTACTGGGATCATTTCAGAGTCCTGAAGATTAAATTTAGATGTGTCCTTAAAAACCTTGTGAAATCAGGGCTGAAGAGAATAAGAGGTGACGGTTTCGGTTACGAATTCTTTTTGTGCACTTTGTGCATTGCTCTCCCGTGCCTGCAAGCGCGGCCTTGGCTGGGTGCGCGAGGCACCTGCAGGGTCTCTGCTCTGCGGGGCCGTGCTGGCCGCTCGGAGTCACAGAATCCCAGCATGGCAGGGGTTGGAAGGGACCTCGGGAGCTCACCCAGTCCAACCCCCCTGCTCAAGCAGGTTCTCCTAGAGCATGTTACACAGGACAGCGTCCAGGCGGGGGTTGAGTATCTCCAGAGAAGGAGACTCCACAGCCCCCCTGGGCAGCCTGGGCCAGGGCTCCGTCACCCTCAAAGTCAAGAAGTTCTTCCTCCTATTCAACCAAAACCTCTTATGTTTCAGTTTGTGCCCATTGCCCCTTGTCCTGGCGCTGAGCACCACTGCTAAACCCACTGCCCGTCCCAGCAGTTCCATGCGCTATCAGAAATGGGCTCCAGGATACCTACCGTGGTACCTGTGCGTGCGACCTAGGCCCTTAGCAACGCCTCTTCAGACGCAACTGCAGGACCGCTTCTCCATTCTTAATGTCAATACCCACATCTCGCACGCAGGGGTACCAGCCTTGCCTTGATTTTAGGTCTCAGAGAGATGCGAGCCCCAAGTAAAATATTAGCCATAAATATATATATATGTATATAAGTACAAAGTGGTTTCCTCATGGTGCTCCTAGAGATCTGTTCTGCTGCGTATGTATCGTGTCTGCCTTGGGGCCCTCCTGGCTTGCAGTGTGTGCCCATGTCACACTCCTGCGTGCACCCCCACAGCACCCGTGTATGGAATAATTGCACGAGCTTCCACTTAAATCGTGGCAGGATGCTGACCTGGGGAACTCACTTTTTTTCTCTTTCTTTACCTTGACAGAGTTCTTAAATTGGATTTTTATGGGCCATCATTGGCATAGATTTTTTTTTTTTCCTAGAGAATTTTATTTCTGACACACAGTCGTTAACAGGCCAGCTTCGGGCGAGCAAAGCCCTTGGCCTGCGCACTCAGCAAGCCTCTCTCCTCTGTTTTCCCAGCTGGCACAACTGCACCGTAGAAGCCAGCAGAGGGTTTAGGAAGTTGGGGCAAGCCCCTTTCCAATTGCCTCATCGTCCTCCTCAGCTTGTTTATGGCAAGGGCTTTGCCAAGCCCCGGCCCCGCCGGCAGAATGCTTCCTGTTAGTGTTTGTCTTGGATGTTTCGGAGGGAGACGGCTGACTTTTGCATTTTCCCAGCGTAGCAGTGCTGCCACAGGCTCTCCCATTTAAAGCTTTTCCAGTGTTGCGGGAGCGCCTCGCGGGGAGTTTGAGTCGTTATTCCACTGTCCAACTTGGAGAGGAGTTTTGCTTACATCTTACACCCATTTTTCAAGCTATTCACACGGGGCCCCAGCAGTGGGGAGTGACAGCTCATCCCAGGTTCTGCTCATCCCAGGTTCTGCTCATCCTGCAGAACAAGCGGCTCACCTGGGTGCGTGGCGATGAAGGGGCAGCCTGTTTCAGGTGGCAAGGCGGCGAATAACCAACACTGAGAGAGAAATGAGTACAATGCAGAATAGCAAAATCTATTTAAGAAAGTGGGATACCTGATAATGGGCAGATGCAGAGTCAAAATCCTTAACGTCAACAGGCAGTCCTTATTTGTTTCGTGGGTGCAGCAGGGGCTTGCTGTGCTAGGCTTTCTGTAAGGACACAAAGTTTGCCCGTAGGTCCGAAGAAGCAGCCCGTCTTGCGGCGTGCGTCGCCTCCCTGGCGCCTGAGGGGACGGAGGAGCTCAGCTGCTGGGGTGGCCCCCCCCTCTGGGCTACTGGCTAAAAAAATTTTTAGGAAGATCTAAAGAGCAAGTTAAAAAAGCCCATCGACTACATGCTAACAAAAGCAGAAGACCCGAGTTTTACACTTGTGAATAGCGTCCGAATCTCTCTAGAGGGAGGCAGAGAGCTATTTCTCCAGGAGGATTGGCGAGTTTATGTGTGCAGCACAATCAGCAGCAACAAAAAAGCACTCTTTGTCAAGTGTGTTTCAGGTGGCAGCACAGGTTATGCTAGTGGCAAAGTCCTTAAATATTCACCTCCATCACTGGCTCAGCAGGATTTTGCTCTGGCAAAAGCCGTACAGCACTTTTCCTGCAATTGCAGGTCTCCGACCGCAGCCCTTCTAGTGCGGAACCAGAGGGTGCTCCGAGGAAACTGGCTCTGAATTGGGGTCTGTCTAATCAAGGCTAGAAGTCGTAACAAAGTAGCCCAGGCCTTCCAGGATGGTGGCTAATTATTTCACAAATGTGAGTATTATTTAAATGCACTTCCCACTATTTTTCCTTCCTGGGCTGACCAGGAGCAGTTTGCTACGAATGTCTTCTCACGCATATTCAGGTGCTTCCTTGGGCTTCATTCACAAAAATCACAAATTTTGAAAATTGCAGCGTGTGCTCAATGTGAGATAAAATCCTGCCTTATGGAAGCTGATGAAAAGCTGCTCTTCACTTCAGCCCAGGATTTCAGAAAAATCTGCCAAAGCAGTTTGGGTTTTTTTTCCAGTCCTAAACTGGCACAACAATCTAGTTACTTAATACCCAAATTTTTGACAGGACGATGTATTTGTGTGCCTATTGAGGCCTGTGCTTTTTTGAAAATTAGACTTGCAGAGGATGCTACTCACTGCAACGTGGCCCTTTCATGGGTCCTGTGCCTTGGAAGGAGACCCAGCCTCGCTTGTGGGTGCTGGAGCAGGTAGGATTGGGCTCCCGCTTCTCAGGTTGATCGGAGCATTGAGAAGCCCTGTCTGTGAAAACCTGGAGTGCAGTTCACTGCGATGCAGACGGCGTAGAAGTCTGCAACTTGTTAGCTGGGAAAAATCCATACCAGTAAATTGTGGGTCACACAAAAAAGTTTGCAGCAGTGCTGCCACGGAGGGGTCTGAATGCAGCCTCAATTAAAGAAGGGCTGAAACATCTGCACGGATGTTTGCAGGCCACGTTTTCTCTCTGGTAACTCAAGTCCTAATGTGCATTAACTGTTTAAAACCAATTTCGTTGCAGTTAAAATTGAATATGACTGTTAGTCTAGAAAATATGGCCTATTTCCTTTTACTAGTTAGCTTTTAAAGGTGTTTTACAATTCAAATGAGCCATGCAATTAAAGGTGACATTGCCAAACCCACGTTTAGATCATGCTGTCTTTGGGCTGTACCTGTCTGCTCCAATCTTATGAGTCAACAGGATCCTGAAATGTTCCAGAATCCTGTTCTTTGTGTTTTTCTATTCTTTCTGTCTTCCAGTATTAGCCTATCCTTCTTTCCCTTTATAACGCTTAATGCTCAAAACACGCTCACATGCACACGCTCGTGCACACACACAACAACATTTTAGCATTTTTTGCACGGAGAATTAGGAGGCACTTCATTATCGTTACACTGACTGACTTGACCACTACAAATGCGTAATTAGAAACAACCCCTGCCTTACAATCCTGGAGTTCACGGTCCAGGCAGCCGGTGGCAGGCTCTTACCTGCGCGTCTTGGCTAATGGACCCAGGACCAAAGGGGAGCTTCTAGGTTGGGGCCACAATCGCTTGCATGTGCTTTTATCTGTGTCGCTTCAGTGCAAGACTTGCATGGGGTTGGACTAGATGATCTTCCAACCCTTGTGGTTCTGTGAAGATGTCAGTGACGAGGTTTTGGGAGAGGGGTCATCTTTGACCTGTGGGTGGGAGCATGGAAGGTGTCCAGACCCCTGAGGAGCACTTGGGAGGGTCTGGCAACAGAGTTCCTGACATCCCACCTTCTAAATAACCCTGTGTATTAATTAAATATATAATTATACTGTCCGTAGGTAATCAGTGACATGATTACCATTAACATTTAACAATGTAAAGCATTCTGCCATGGTTGGGAGCAACGTATTAGTGTGAAGACTCCTGAAAATTTCTCTCGTCCATAGCTCAAGGTAAATTAGAAAGTCAAAAGTGAGGAATATCTCCCAGAAAACACCCGTTGTTCTTTGAATGCAGCGTGTGGCCATAAGGAAAATTCTCCTTTGTTTCAGGCTCAATGGATTTAATAATGGCATTCCTCTAGTCAGTGAATCATATAATTGTCTAGGTTGGAAAAGAGCTTTAAGATCATCAAGCCCAACCATTAACCTAACCCTGCCATCC
>NW_009258620.1:179074-182593 GCF_000687185.1 Egretta garzetta | reverse complement strand
TTCCTGCTGTGTGTTAGAGCTTGGCCCACGTTTAGATCATGCTGTCTTTGGGCTGTACCTGTCTGCTCCAATCTTATGAGTCAACAGGATCCTGAAATGTTCCAGAATCCTGTTCTTTGTGTTTTTCTATTCTTTCTGTCTTCCAGTATTAGCCTATCCTTCTTTCCCTTTATAACGCTTAATGCTCAAAACACGCTCACATGCACACGCTCGTGCACACACACAACAACATTTTAGCATTTTTTGCACGGAGAATTAGGAGGCACTTCATTATCGTTACACTGACTGACTTGACCACTACAAATGCGTAATTAGAAACAACCCCTGCCTTACAATCCTGGAGTTCACGGTCCAGGCAGCCGGTGGCAGGCTCTTACCTGCGCGTCTTGGCTAATGGACCCAGGACCAAAGGGGAGCTTCTAGGTTGGGGCCACAATCGCTTGCATGTGCTTTTATCTGTGTCGCTTCAGTGCAAGACTTGCATGGGGTTGGACTAGATGATCTTCCAACCCTTGTGGTTCTGTGAAGATGTCAGTGACGAGGTTTTGGGAGAGGGGTCATCTTTGACCTGTGGGTGGGAGCATGGAAGGTGTCCAGACCCCTGAGGAGCACTTGGGAGGGTCTGGCAACAGAGTTCCTGACATCCCACCTTCTAAATAACCCTGTGTATTAATTAAATATATAATTATACTGTCCGTAGGTAATCAGTGACATGATTACCATTAACATTTAACAATGTAAAGCATTCTGCCATGGTTGGGAGCAACGTATTAGTGTGAAGACTCCTGAAAATTTCTCTCGTCCATAGCTCAAGGTAAATTAGAAAGTCAAAAGTGAGGAATATCTCCCAGAAAACACCCGTTGTTCTTTGAATGCAGCGTGTGGCCATAAGGAAAATTCTCCTTTGTTTCAGGCTCAATGGATTTAATAATGGCATTCCTCTAGTCAGTGAATCATATAATTGTCTAGGTTGGAAAAGAGCTTTAAGATCATCAAGCCCAACCATTAACCTAACCCTGCCATCCCACCACTAAACCATGTCCCTAAGCACCTCATCTGCCCGTCTTTTAAATGCCTCCAGGGATGGGGACTCGACCACCTCCCTGGGCAGCCCATTCCAGAGCCTGACAGCCCTTTGTGTGAAGAAGTTTTTCCCAATGTCCAACCTAAACCTGCCCTGGCCCAGCTTGAGGCCATTTCCCCTTGTCCCGTCACCCATTACTAGGGAGAAGAGGCCGACCCCCACCTTGCTACAGCCTCCTTTCAGGTAGTCCTGATTTAGCCCACTGTAAAAGGTTTGGGAACTGGAGTCAACTCTCTCAGCTCGGTTCCAGATCAGGACAGCTGACTTGCCTGACGTGATGGTATTCCCTTGGATCAGGAAAGTGAGGAAAGATAACGAGCTTCTTTCTGGAAGAGGGGGCAAGGTTGGAGTATTCACAGTCATGCGCTGTGTGTACACCTCAAAGTCGGGCACAGAAAGGGTAGTCAAATTCTGTGGGAGGAATGGTGCAAAAAAGCCCAGAATAAAATAACATAAAGTGTATTTTAAGTTACGCAGTAGAGCTCCCTGGCAAGACAGGATTATGTTCTACAATACGTAACGATGTGGTGTTTGCATAGCACGTGTAAGGTACGAGGTGCTTTACAACGTGCTGTTTAACTCCTGTCTTATAAAATAAAATGTAAATATGCTAAAAACTAGCCGTAGCGCCCATCTCTTTCTGAAATGCCCTTCGCTGTGTATCACTGGAGAGCTAAAGCCTGCCACACGGAACATGCACACGGCCATCTGATTCCAGGAGCAATGAACTTTTTTTTAAAAACCTAGTTGCTTTTTTACAGCCCCAGTGACGAGATCCAGCTCTTTCCACACTGGGCCAGTCGCTGCGTCCAGCCCAGGTTGGTAGTTCTGTCTGTGGAGTGACCTGTATGAACAGAGTTCTTGGTTTCAATCCAGGTCCTGATGGAAAGATGCCCAAGCTGCTGGAAGGCCCCCACCATCCCGGCAGCGCTGTGAGCACCGCTGGCACCGGGGCGAGCTGCAACAGTACCATGGAGCCAGAGCCCACGCCGCACTCCCACGAGTGGTCTTCTCGGGTCAAGGTTGGAACACGCTGGTGACAGTGACACAGGGTGGCTTGCGTTGCTTTGTCTGCTGTATGTGCACATGGAAAACATCTTGGCACTGTTCCCACTTGCTTTAAGGTATTGGGAGGTCATTAGGTTGCCGCTAGAGAGTGGATGCTTGAAAAAGCTAAGTCCGCTATCTGGTGCCAGATTCGCCTCCAACCGTACGGGGCTTTTCCGTCCAATTCCTGGAGCGAATGAGGTATTTGTGGAGAGTTACAGCAGCGCAAAAATAACAAAAACTGGAGCGTGCATATCTGAGGATGAAGATAATTTGCCATTGGAATCATCTTTGAGGGACACGGTGAACTCTCCGTCTCTTGCAGGCTTTGGATCAAGACGGATGTCTCATTCCAGAAGAGACGCCACAACCCAAGCAGTTGTTAAGGGGTTGATGGAGAAATTACCCCATGACGTTCTTTGGTTAGCGCTGTTAAAGGGGTCATCCTGAGTCATCTTTTTGAGCTTGCCTTAACATCTAGGAATCAGGTGACTCTTGTGGAAAGATTGACATGTGGCAATATTTACTCCAGAGGTTTTATTGTCAGCGCTAAAATGTCCTTCTGTTTATTCTTTAATAGCTGCAGGCTTCGTATCTGAACTCAGAGCTCTTTTAAAGTCTGGGGTTAGTAGGTGTTAGAGCTCTCAGTTGAATTCTCTGAGCGCCTCCAGCAACCACGCTAGCGTGACTCACGATTTCTAGATACACACCGGACTCTTATATCAAGCCAAAAGTTCCCGCAGCATCTCACCCCCACCTCTGCCATCATGTCGGCAGGTACAAATACATTCCCTGGCAGAAAGACACATAAATCCCAACTGTCAAGAAACAAAGCAGATTTTAAACTTTAACGAGCAGAGTAATGGAAATAAAATACAAAGGAAATGAAAAAAAAATCGACTAAAATGGTTTTTATTTTGGTATTCTGCAGGAAAAAGTGTGTACACTAAATAATAAATAAGCTGTGCAATGTTTTTACAGCTTCTTTCGTATGCGTGAATATTTAAAACATGCAAAAATGTGGAATAGGCATTTACTGAGGACAAAAGAAGAGAACTTATTTTATGTAGAGAGAGCAAGATGGGGAAAACAGAGAGATGCATGTTTAATGGATTGCCGTTCACAGAAGGCAGATATTTCCAAGTGTGAACATATTTGTAGACAAACCAATCTGACAAGTGGGCTCGGGGATGATGTATTACAACGGAATTGGCCTGGGAAGCAGAAGTTTGTTGTGAGGGTGTTTGCCGGCGTAAACAACGCCTGCTGGGGTTTGGCAGCCCAGCGGCCGCGGCCTCCAGCTACCCTGGAATTGCGCAGACCCGGGGGTTGCTACCTGAGCGGTCCTTGTCATATGTAGCCCGCGAAAATACACAGCTTCTTTTCAT
>NW_009258620.1:142731-178915 GCF_000687185.1 Egretta garzetta | reverse complement strand
GTGACCTCCAGGGGTCCCTTCCAACCCAAAACATTCTATGATTCTATGAAAGTACACTTCGCAGGGGTCAGAAACCTTGTGGCAGATCTAGGCTCCCTCATCGGGTGAACGCAAAGGGCAGCCCATGATGGTTCGTGTTTTGGCTCTGTGATGGATCTCACCAGCCTGGGTTCAGCTTCTGTTTCAGCAGCGTGCTCCTGCCCGAGACCGAGCGCTCCCTTTACATCCTGTCCCCCGCTCCCAGCAGTAACACAAGCGTGAGAACCTTTTTCCATTTTCTGAAGACCTGTTCCTTACTGGAGGTGTTCACAGCGCCGGCCGCAGCCAAGCCTTGATGTTGGCTGGGGACTTCCCTGCAGGCAGGGGGTGGGTGCCTGTACTGGCAGCTGGGGGACGAAGAGGGCATTTCCATGGTGCTAAGGAGGGTGACAGGCTAGGGAAGCCTGACTTTACCAGGGACTTTCTCCATGGCTAGCTTGGCTCATACCTTTGTGTTTGGAAGTAGCTGAAAGCAGAGAAAGAAAGGCCTGTTGCCATGACTGGCAGGGGCTCATTATTCACTATTCTATGGCTTATGGTTTAATGCTTGTTTAACTGGATTTTTTTTTTTCCTCCTGACTTTTGATTTCTTTTTGCCAACTTTATATTTTAATGCATGTTTTTATGGAAATATTTATAGTGCACATGTTGCATATAAAACACCATCATAAAGCTTTTTTGCTTCAGTCCTGTTGAAATAAATGATGTTATTATTATAATAATTTCATAGGGTTATATCTGTTCTGTAATGAAAAAGACCTGTGGCTGCTTGAACCATCAACCCAGGCAGTTTTTACAGCTCTCTGTAGCTACAGTGACCTCATGGAGCTGCTGAAACTTTTAAAATACTCCATTTCCCAGCAGAGGTGGGCATACAAAGCAGAATGAGCAGATAGAAGAGAGGGGACATTTGCCTGCTGCCACGCAGCCCATCTGATCCGCCATCAAGAAGCCCGTATTGGCTTAATATTGCCCACAACGGTGATGTTATATTTTATGGTACTTATCAGTACAGCACTAAAAATCATGCTAGCCACTTTACAAATGAGGTGCCGGGGAAGCTGGCCCGGTGAGATAAATGGATGAGCTGCACTGGTTCTCAGGGCTTTGCCCAGCACTTGTCCATGTAGGCATTGCTGGCTTTTCCCTTCCTGCGTGCAATGCACTGATTCGTGTTTGGGAACACCCGGGGATGGTGTCAATGCAAGGGGATGCGTACCTTCAGCAGTCCGACTGCAAGCACTTCCAAAATGTTACCTGTGATGAACCTATTTCAGTGAGACTGAATTTAGAAGTTGCTTAAGAAATTCCCATCTCCTGTGTTGGTGTTAGCGGTACAGCATGGACTGCAGTAACCTGCTGCGGAAAGGACTCTGCTCCTCCTCCTGGCTGAGCGTTGCCTGAGGTGTGGGATAAGCTTTGCTCCTCCAACTCTGGGGGTAGGCAACCATTTGGGGGCCAGGAGCTTACCTGGTGGCAGAGCATTCATCTGGTCATGAGGGAGGCCGGACCGCTGGGCTGGTAAAGGATTTCTGTTGAACACGAGTTCGGTGCTTAGATTGCGGAGGCTTCTCATCCACCTGCAGCTTAGCAGGCTTTCAGTTGTGTTTCTCAACGAGGATAGGTCTAAAGGTGTGCCGGAGGGTTGACACACCATGCCTGGGGAGCAAGTATCAGAATAGAAAGGGAAGGACTAAATATATGAGCGTCTCCTAGAAAGAGTCCAGAGGAGAGCAACAAGGATGATGGAGGGACTGGAGCATCTCCCCTAGGAGGAAAGGCTGAGGGAGCTGGGCTTGTTCAGCCTGGAGAAGAGAAGGCTGAGAGGGGACCTCATCACCACCTACAAATATCTCAGGGGTGGGGATCACGAGGATGGAGCCAGAATCTTCCCAGTGGTGCCCAGCACCAGGACAAGGGGCAATGGGCACAAACTGAAGCAGAAGAGGTTCCAGTTGAACGTGAGGAAGAACTTGTTGACTGTGAGGGTGCCCGAGCCCTGGCCCAGGCTGCCCAGGGGGGCTGTGGAGTCTCCTTCTCTGGAGATCTTCAACCCCCGCCTGGGCAAAGTCCTGTGCCCCCTGCTCTGGGTGAGCCTGCTTGGGCAGGGGGGTGGCACTGGGTGAGCTCCCGAGGGCCCTTCCAACCCCAGCCAGTCTGGGATTCTGGGATTCTGTTTGTACGGGTTTATATGTATGCGTGTGCATGCACACTCACAGGCTCTAATGATCAATTTGAAAAAGGCTGGGCAAACAACTGCAAAGTACTGTGGATTTGCAGGAGATTTTAAAAATTAATACTCAAACACGAAAATGCTTTATACGAGAAACCTTTTAGTAACTTCTCCATCCTAGAGGAAAGTCCGATGAATAATTCAGCGATGCACCGAGGAAACCGATTTGCTGAACAAGTGTAAAATAAATCTGAGGGCGAACTAGTCCAGATCGCCTAAATTAAGAATCTGGTGCAGGAATGACGAGAGTAAAGCCAGATACATCATGAGAGGCTCTGTAATCCTGTTATTAGCAGTGGCCTTTATTATCATTAATCTTATTTAGTATAGCAGAGCCCAAGAATCCTTCAGAAACCCAGCAGAGGAAGGCGCTGTGCTTCGAGGCCTTGCTGAGCCGGAGGTGCAGCGGCAGAGGAGGCTGGCGGGCTCTAATGAGCCGGGCGCTGAGGAGCCGGGCTCTGCCCCGAGGCCCAGGCAGTAACGCCGGGCTTTAATTGGCTTTCAGTGCAAGAAAAACAAACATTGAGCGAGCGTCGCTGGAACAGCACATGAGTTCGGCAGCATTTGTGACTCTGCGCCACTCGTCCCTACCGTTACCCTGAACAATTTACCATAAGATTGCTTAATGTTTGTCGATACCATAGAAGGGGTCTTGGAGGAGGTGGCCGGCAGTTTTGTCACCGTTCACAGTTTGCAATGCCTTGCTGAGTGCCTACGTGCAACCTTCCTCAGCAAAGCCAGGCGCGAGCTGAAGTCCCGTGAAAAGTGGTGGGATTAAATCACATGCTAGGAGAGCTTTGCTGGTCAGAACTGGTTTCCCTGTAGAACAGGACCTGAATTTGCTCTCTTAGGAAATAAATGCCTTAGTTATCCCAGAATAACCCCAAGACATAAGCCCGTAATGAGTCTCTAATACGGTGTACAGAGAATGCGACAGATTTTAAAAGAATTTCAGAATCGGTGGCATTTTAGAAGCAGCTCCACCTGCAGAAACACCCGCTGGGTCCTGTTTGTTATATCTTCAAAAAAGAAGAATAGTTCAATGGCTGCAGCGAAGCTGATACCAAAACTCGAGAGCAGGGAAGGCAGGGTGATCTCTCTAACAGATCATGGCCATCCTCGGAAAGGGCTTGAAGTGGATGTGGTGGGTGAGCTTCGGGGAGAGCAAAGCGGAGGTACAGCTGGCATGGCAGAAGGTGAAACCCCAGTTAAAGGGGGTGGACAGACAAGGGCCAATGGGCACAAACTGAAACATAAGAGGTTCCAGTTGAATATGAGGAAGAACTTGTTGACTTTGAGGGTGACAGAGCCCTGGCCCAGGCTGCCCAGGGGGCTGTGGAGTCTCCTTCTCTGGAGATATTCAAAGCCTGCCTGGACGCTGTCCTGCGCAACATGCTCTAGGTGTTCTCTGGAGATATTCAAAGCCCTCCTGGACGCTGTCCTGCGCAACATGCTCTGGGAGAACCTGCTTGAGCAGGGGGGTGGGACTGGGTGAGCTCCCGAGGTCCCTTCCAACCCTTGACATTCTGTGTGACAGAGAGAAAAAGTGGAAACTTTTGATTTGGTCTGAGCCTCCACATAAAATGTTTTATATGTTCACAGTATTGAGCCTGATTTACTCTGTAATTTTCATAAATATCACACTCTGGGCATTTATTATTGCTCTTTCTACGCTCAGGTAGATGAATTGCCAGGAGCCTAATCCTCCCTCTCAGGAGGAGATCAGTCCCCTTACTCCTAATAATGCTCTGGCCCTTCCTTCTTAGCCGGGAGTGAGTCGGATCTGTGGGAAGTCTCTTTAGGTGAAGCCCTGTTGTCCCTAGCGGAGGCTGCTGAAGGTCACCCGTGGTTTTCTGGAACCGGCGTCCCGCTGTGGTGCTCATCCTACAAGGCCCATACTTTGCGCGGGCACCTTCTTTTTGACCTTTACAGTGGGGCTGCGCATCGGAGGGGTGAGGAGGGGTTTCTGGTAGAAAGGGCTAGTGTTTTCTCACTTGTCAATCGACTTCAGGCACAAATTCATTTGCTGCCCTTGAAGCAACCCGGTCAAGGCTGTGTGGTCCATTTGGAAGCCCGATCCTGTTTCTGATTCAGATGAGGTGCTCTGCATAGACTGAGCCCTTTTTCTGCCATGCTATAAAAGAGCTGGGTTTTGCGTACTGCGCTGTGGAATGAGCCCCTCGGAGGAACAGGCTCCATAAAGTTTTTATAACCCATATTTTATAAGGTATAGTGAGTTGGACGAAAGGGGTTTTTTTTCATGTGTATGAGTTGTGCATATGGATCAGGGCTAATACACCAGTAATTCAGCCTGGCAAAGTAGGTTGGACCACAGTCCCAGTTTCTGTCTTAGCTGACCTCTAGGACGTGGATGAGAGCAAGGTCTGGGGGGGGTTCGTATGGCAATGGTTAGCCAGACACCATTAACAAACTCTCATTTTCATAGCGGGAGAAGGACTCTCTCTGCCGTCGCCCGCCGCATCCTCGAGCGACGCAGTATGAGGGCTTTGCCAGGGAAGGACCGGCTTTCTCCAGGCTACGTTTGGTGGGTTTGAGGATTTTCTTGTAAGAAAAACTCAGGAAGTGACTGTTCCTTATGTACCAGGCTTTTAAACCTTACTGTAATTAGGAAGGCTGGGGTAGGTATATGGATGCACTCCTGCCGGCGGGGTATGAAAGAGAAAACAACATGGGGGACTGCTGCTCTTTTCTTCCAAAATGAACATTTACTCCAGTAAAACCCAGAGCTTTTGTCACTTCGTGCATCTCTGAATGCTGAGGTCGCTGTATTGAATGCTGGGCACACAGAGCATCCATGCATCTCCTGATCTCATGGGCTCCGCAATGTGCGTCTCAGGTGGTTAACTCCTATTTGGCAGGTTTTTTCAAGCAAATATGCAGATTAGAAAAGCCTGCAAACTGAAAGTGCAGAAACGAATCTTGGATTCAGAGCAGTCTGCCCGGTAGTTGCGGCACTGATTTAAAGCGTGGGCAGGGATCTTTAACCAAATGAAACGGGTTTGGTGATCCTTTTGTTTTAATCGGGTTTGGATTCTGAGACCTGGCCTGTAGTTCCAGCTGTTAAACACAGCCAGGAGAGCAAAGCTCAGGAAATCCGGCAGGTAGGGCTGAGGGCGCATGTCACGCTGCCCACTTTACAGCACCTGGCTCGGGAGGTGAATCCTCCTCTGTGGTCAGTAAGGGAGCAAAATTCCCCCATGGAGTCTCACGTGGTGCAGTTAGAAGTTGTACCTGGGGACAAGAGGCTGAGGCACAAAATGCTCTTAGCACAGCCTGGGGCTGAGCAAAGCTCTGCAGAGACTCATCACAGTCTGGGGTCGAGCAAAGCCCTGCAGAAACTCATCACAGTCTGGGGTCGAGCAAAGCCCTGCAGAGACTCATCACAGTCTGGGGGCGAGCAAAGCCCTGCAGAAACTCATCACAGTCTGGGGTCGAGCAAAGCCCTGCAGAGACTCATCACAGTCTGGGGTCGAGCAAAGCCCTGCAGAAACTCATCACAGTCTGGGGGCGAGCAAAGCCCTGCAGAAACTCATCACAGTCTGGGGGCGAAGAAAGCCCTGCAGAAACTCATCACAGTCTGGGGTTGAGCAAAGCCCTGCAGAAACTCATCACAGTCTGGGGTTGAGCAAAGCCCTGCAGAAACTCATCAGCCTGTGCACACATTCTTGGCTCTCCCCTCTGTGATTCAGGTCCTCTTATAAAATACAAATTTTGCTTGTGGGCCAAATGCCTGCAGGTAACATCGCCACCCGATGCGCATTGGCACCCTCAGCTTAGGGCAGGTGAATGCAAGCGTGAAGGGCCCCGGCATCAGGCTTCGTGCAGTCGTGACATCTCAAACGCAGCCATTTCAAACAGTTTTAGAATTTGAATGTTGAGGAGTCAGATGTTCAGCCTCAGAGGCTGGAAATGTCTCCACCCTCCTCCGTCCCTTCTGCAGCAAAGATGACCACCAGCCTGTTGTGTCCGCAGGGCTCCAGCAGCACCAAGGCAGAGCAGAAGACGTTGGCCCACCGCAACGCGCTTGATGTGCACGGAAGGCGTAAAAGGCTCCTTTGACGCAGCGTGGAACCCTTCTGTGGCAGAATGTCAGAAAGTTGTCTCTAGTGGTACAAGCTGCAAGACAGGAGAGAATTTGCTCCCAATATTTTGCCGTTAAAAAAAAAACCCAACACATCATTCTGCAACAGTGATTTAGACATGGTCAAGATTTTAGCCGTTGTAAGGAGTATTACCTGCCATAAAGCTTGAATGGTGTTGAATTTACAAAAAATGCCTGATGTAAAATCATACTGTCAGGAACAATTAGCCATGGTGCATAAAAAACCTCTTACAGAGATTACACTTCCCAGATTGTTTTACAGAAAAACTTTGTGTTAATGTTATGCTTTGAATGCCTTTTGCCGTGAAACGTTTAAGGAACAACAGTTTATAGTCTCTGATCTTTATGGTTTGGAAGAATGAACACTCTCCTCATGTTAGGCCAAATCGATGTTTTAAATTCAGGAGAAACCCCATCATGTTATAAAAAGGAGAGAATGTCCTAAGAAGAAAGTGGTCAAATCATTCCAAGATGTTATGGGTTTAAGGGTTTTTTTCAGCTTTTTTTCCTACGGAAAAATTTTCATGATCCTGGGCATATGGTCAAAAAACACAGAAGTGAGATATTTTTAGACAAGCACATTTGGTATAAAATTACCCACTGCAGCGTGCACAGGGACAACCTGGTCTGTCCGCGGCGCGGGGGGACGCTGGTGCGGGAGGGTGTCCCTTCCCAGTGCTGCTGGACCCGGCGCTTCGGCTGCGGCGCGGTGCTCTGGCTCCGGAACACAGGACGTGGGGCTGGAAGTGTTTTCCTTCTCCTGCATTACCCGATTCCCCCGTGCTTTCCCTGGGAGGCCCACGCGTATCCCCCAGGCCAGCCTCGGGGAGAACTGCTGCGGGGATGTGCCGACGGCTCGGTGCAGAGCGCTGCAGAGCCCGCGCTGGTAGAAGCAGCCGGACCGAGACCAAACGAATGCCTACACGGAGCAGGACGGCTGCCCCCGTGTCCCCCCCTCTCTAGCCCTGACACGGCCACAGCAGTGAATCGGGTGGTGAGGAGCCCCCCCGTCCCCCGGCCAGTGCTTTTGGGGCGCGGTTGCCGTTCATCCCTCCGTGTCCCCCAGCCAGCGACGCCTGTGCATCTCTGGGGCCCAGTCCTGCAGCTCAGACTCAGTTGAGTGATTCAGGATCCAACTTTCTAAGATCCGCTTGTAGTTTTTTTCCAGCCCTGTCAGCACGGCGGAGCCAAGGCATCCCTGGCAGCTCGGGCTGGATTCTGTTTGGCCTCACGCATCATCACCAGTCTTGCCAGTTAATTCAGGCGGAGGGTGATGATGTGTGAGGCAGAAAAAGCACAGCCTGGCCTTCAGGTGCTGGGCACAGTCACCACAAAGGCAGTCAGGAAAACGCTGTTTCCATTTGTACACTTGAGCGAGCGTGACCTGGGAATCCTTGAGGCTGGAACAGATCCTGGACCTCAGCGAGGTTTGCTGCTCGGCCGCAGACGCGTTTGAATTACCGAGAAGCTGCCACGGGAGCGGGTTTGTGTCGCCACGGGCTGTGCTGACACCAGGATGGCACGCCGAGCCCACGTGGGAATCCTTAGCAAAGACTTTATTCGGCTTGGTAAACCAGTGGTGAGTCCCTACCTGGCAGCGCATGGGAGGCTGGCCAGCGTGGCTTAGCTACTGAGGGTCACCAGCAGCGGGGCTTAAAGCACCTTTAAGCTGAGACACGGCGCTTGACCAGACTTTGATATTTTGCCGATTGCTCTGGAATACGCTGCTTCCCCGGCGTGGGGGACAGCAGGACACGTTCCCTGCAGCGAAGCCCCGTGCTCTGTTGGGAGAGGGGGATGCCTCTGTCAACGCCTTTCTGCCGCAAGGACAGGAGCAAAAGGGTTTTCACAGAGCAGAAGGGTTTTCACCTGCAGGGCCGGCCCCAAGCCTGCCCTTGCTTTCCCCGCGCCGGGGTACGCGCAGCCCCGCCATAGCTCCAGGGCGTGCAGGGGGCTTCGCTTCTGCTGCAGGAGGGACGGCTCGCTGTCACCGCCACCAGGGACCCACATTTGGGGTATATGCACGAGTGTATACGCATGCACGCGCCTGTGTGACGGTGCCTGCGTGGAAGGTTTTGCTTGGGTTTGGTTCTGTTTAAGGGCTGCCCTGGTCTCAGTGGGCGTATGGCTGTTTGCAGGAGTGGCCAGCAGCACCCTGGCATTAGATAAATAAATGCATACCCATATGAACTCTGTGCGGTATTTTCAGTCCCCGCTACCCCATGTTGGGAGACATGGGACCAAAATAACTGCAAAAGCCTATAGCCATGCAAAGAACACAATATAAAACGCAGGCCAGGAGACAGACTGAGGCATGATCGTCAATAATGCTAAAAAGTCATAATCCGCGCAGTTTCTGGCAGGAATGGAAAAGCAAACCACACAAGATCCTGGAGTATGTGTGCAGGTATGCGCTGCGTTTATTCTGGCGCAAACCAAAGTATGGCCCTAATAAAAAGTCCACATGTCTGAGATCGCGTGCTGTTCTTTTGAACTGACACGGGAAAGGTTTATCAGGATGGCGACCAAATTACGTTAGGCTTTGCATTTGTAGCTGACTAAGGCAGACGTTGGGCTGCGTACGCATTTGCAGCGGTTGGTGGCGTCGCGTGCAGTCACAGCCCCGTAAACGCTCGTGCGTGTGTAACAAGACCAGTGCGAGTGACACCGGTGGGACGACCCCGTCCGCCCAGCCACGCTTCTGTTTGCAGGCTCGGGTCTGCACCCAAGAGAGAGAAAAGGGCAAGAAGGCAGGCGTATATCCATGGTGTGGGGGGGGGAGTTTAGAGAGAGCTCTTCTCTTTTGTACGTGTGGTTTTTAGCGTGACTCAGGCTGCTCAGAACGCCCAGGACCGCTCCAGAGCTGCCTGCTATCGATAGCAGCCTCTCCGCCGCCTTTGGGGGCAGCCGGATCCTCCTGAGGGGTACGGACCGGGCACGATGAGCTCCGTGCGCAGGCAGTGGGACTGCACGCACAGAAAAACCAACCCTAGGCTCTCCTGGAAACGCTACTGCTTGCTCCTTCTTTTTATTTGCTTATTTATGGCGCCTAAAAACCCCATCACAAAAGGCTTCACGAGACAGATGGTGGCACCCTGAGAACCCAAACACCGCAGTTGTACTTCTTTGTTAAAATCCTGAAAACCGAAGGGGTCAGTTGTCCGTTGGGCCCTGCGCCTTTGAGGTGGGATTCCTCCAGAGCTGAGCAGGAGTGCCAGGAGTGCTTCTTTCAACTTCAGATCATGGGATATATTGGTTTGGTCTCAGAAGCCACAGTGCTTCCTTATTTATGTAGCTTTGATCTCAAAAGCTGTTTATTTATGTTTTATTGAACTATAAAACATCCAGTAAACATGCCTTATGCTTTTTTTTATGTTCGACATGAATTCTGTCATGAAAATGTCAAGGAAAAATAATGAATATCTTTATTGTGTTGGTGCCGGTGTCTTCCTTTGGAAGTTCTTATGCTTTGTGTTTCTGTTCATATGCCTGTAAAATTCATAAGGCCCGCAGATGGCTTGCCTGCTAAGCATCTGGAGGAGAGGGAGGGGTTTCCATATGAAATCCCAATGGATATACACTACCGAGGGCATCATGAGAAAATAATGATTTGACATTTCTCTTTGGATGCCACTTGATAGGGTCTCTATCATAATTATCTGGAGGTATTAATTATTGCGGTGGGAATTACTGTCTGTGCCGGGCTGCTTGTGAGATGTTCGCGCCATAGGGTACGCTCCTTGTCTGCAAATCTCACAGCAGCCCGCAAACGAACGGGAAAACCTGGTCAAAACCTGGGGCACAGGCTCTCAGCCCTAATTGCACCGAGTCCCTGCAGTGTCCTTGGGTAAGAGGTCCCAGGTTTTTTGAGTATCAGTAATATCCCAAATTACAGAGCAGTGCTTCCTTCCTAGTTATGGTATTATCTATGACTCTATGATTATCAATGTTGGTTTAATAGAGCCGGGAAAGAAATTTGTAAATTCAGCATGGGCCTAATTGCTCTGCACTGTACATTGTAGTTTAACCTAGCAGAGGAAGAATTAACCTTCCCTGCTCATTAGCGAAGAAGAGGCCCAGGTGAGCTGCAGGTTGTTTACTGAAAACTGGGGGAAGCCAGCTGTGGTTTGTGCCGGGAAGCTCTGATAAAGCAGGTTGTGGCTGTGCCTCTTCCCTCTGCTGCCCCTCTGCTTACTGTGGAGCCTCTGTGCTGCTGGAACCTTGGCTGGTAGGTCTAGGCCTTTCCTTCAGGAACCCAAAGAGCTTCCTTGACTTCATTAACTGCCTGCCCCTGTAGCCAGGGATGCTTTGAGAGATTTGCTTCTGCGTCTGGTGGTTTTGAGTAGGAAGGAGCTTTCACGAGCTGGAGGTTTGTGGCTTGGGCTGGAAAGCAGGCTTCTTGCCTTTGCGGTGCAATGCTTGCTCAGCCCTTTGCCTGGGGAGGCTTGGGAAGATGGGAGAAGTTGTGATTGTGTGAGGTCTGAAGTGGGCAATAGGAAAGTGAGCAGGAGCCTTTGGACGTGCCCTTCTAGGCTGGACTTAAGAGCCTCATGAAAAATAGAGTCTGAGGGGTGAGTGCATTGCCTCACAAACTGATGGTGGCATTGCTGCACCCCATCTTGCCCTTGTTTCAGTAATGTCACTGTTGCTGCTCATCCCAAGCCCCTAACCCAGCTACCTCAAGAAGAGAGCTTGATAATGAGGCAGTTCTCATGCAGGAAAATAGGGACTTGGGGCACAGGCTTCTCCCCGCAAGCAGCCAGCCACTAACCCTTCTGGTGGGGTAAATGGCAGCATATTCCCCCAAGGTCAGCAGCCTACGGGTCAAGAAGAAACTACCCTGGATGCTGGAGGAACTATTCTTTTGTGTTCTTCAAGTTCACTTCTATGGAATCGCAGGACTAGTGTCGATATGCAAGAGCTGGTGGCACTGGAACTCGGGCTCAGAGCATGAGCTCGTTTTAGAAAATGGGCACAAATAAAGATTTGCCTTCCTGGGCTATGGGTGGGGAGAACGCAGGGCTGGCAGAGTGGCCAAGAAAACACAGGAAGTTTGGTTCTCTTCCCAACAGCCCTGAGTTCTCAGCACCTCTGTTTCTTATGGTAGTTTTTTTCTTTTATTTTTTTTTTTAAATTTAAAGGAGTCTCATCTTCCTGCCACACAGAAGACCGGAGAGGTGTCAGAGAGGCTTGTGCCCCTGTTAGCTGAGCAGGTGAGTCCTATGTGTGTGAGAGATGTGAGTGATAAAAGTTGGGGCTCAGCAGGGAGAAGGTGTGGGAATCTGGGCTGCTTCAAACCTAAATTATTCTGTTTCTATATTTCAAAAAATGTACTGTCATGCCAGTCAGGATCTGGGCGCCACGTTGTTAGCTCTTTCTCTCCAAAATGTGCTCCTCAAGCTTCTCTGAGACCAGTGTGCACAGGTCCGTTTTGGGGTTCTGGAGCAGGAGTGGTGCAGAAATGTGCAAGTTTGCTTCCTTTCCATTTGAGCAGAGAGCAAAAGGCTAATTCCATTTTACAGTCATCTTTGTACCAATATAGTTTGTGTGTTGCATTTGACCTCCTGTAACAAGGTTAAACCACAAGGATCCCCTTGAGAAGTTGCTATTCATCTTTTATATGTGAAGATTTTCAAGTATAGAAAGGGGATAAACCTAATACGGTGTTTAATGGAAAAAAATTATGACACCAATAACACATCTGTGTCTGTAATTTCACAGGTTTTCTTTCTGTATATTTATATATGTATATATGTATAATTTAATATCAGCCTCAGGGTTGTGGTCTCACATGTCATCAGCTTGCAGGAAACTGGATCCTTGGACTAAGTATCAGATGAGTTGCTAATGTTTGGAAAAAAAGCAAAAAACATGCTTTAGGTCTCTGTTTTATGGCTGTTATTGAAGTAAGAATTTGTGATTGTAACCTGACGCTTGCCTCACCAACATGTTTTCATTATTGTCTGGATAATTGAAAGTCCAGGCAAATTTGGATGTTGGGAGATATTATACATGAAGGTCCTGGTGCTCGGCGCAGCTGAGTGTTGAGGTGGTTTGCATTAAGGCTGGGTGCGTTTGGCCGTTTTACGTGGGCTTAGATTGTTTTAGTCCCCACCAGCACCAGTCCGGGCGCAGGCTGATTAACAGGTATTAGTTATGTCCCGGTCTGGTTACCCAGCGTACCCGGGCTGTCATGTGCTCGCTGTCGCATGAACAGCAGTATGACTCCTCAGGCTTATTTTGCAGCAATAATTCGTTATTCTCTTACTTTGTCAGGGAACGTGCAAAGGGAAAGGAGCTTCCCCTTGCGCCGGGGCTTGGTGCGGGGAGGGCCGTGAGCGGGATCCTTCTGTTCCATGGATGTGTACCCGTAGAGAGAAGCTGCTGCATCTTCCCCAGCCTGTAAAAGGAAGATTAAATGTTTCTGTCCGTACCTGACCAGTTCTTGTAGAGTTTCTGCTTTGTTTTGTTTGTTTATGTGAAATGGGTGGTCCTGGTTCAGTCTGTGAGTTCCAAGAATAAAACCCTTGGTCTGCTGGCAGGAGTAGACTTCTGTTGAAAATCATCAGAGTTGGAAGGACGGATGATGGGGACCTGACCCAAAAGGTGGTCCTCTCTGTCAGGGTACGACATGATGACGGGGGCACCTCTCTGCCATAGTCTGGGCCTATTCCTGTTCTGTGGGTAAAGGCGTGATTTAAATCCACAGGATTTATGGATCTAGCAGTTTCCTCACTACGTTAACTCAAGAGCTGGCATACATAGAAAAAGGTAAATGAGGTTTGTAAGCTAATGCCTATTAACTGGGCATAACTGGAAAATTAAACCAAACAAAAACTTTGGGTGGCTTTGAAAAACACCATGGGACTTTTCTGCCAGATTTCTGAATCCTTTAATTAGATGCACGTGTCTGCGCTGACAAAAAAGCCAGGACTTGATCATTCATTAATCTTCACACACAAGGGGCAACTGGTTCAGCGCGGTGTTCAGCCACAGAGAGAGCAGACACTGGGCAATGTGAGAGCAGACCTGCTTATTGCTAACCACTGTTTGGGGGAAAAGCCTTTGAACAATTGGGAAAAGCTAACTCCATATTGGAGTTCTGCAAGGAACTAATTACTTGCCTGGACTCTACCCACATACCAACTTCTACCCCCATAAATCCACTGAACAGCAGGCATCCATGAAAGTCCTCCACACTTCTTTTCTGAATCAGGTTCTTTATGTATATCTCAACTTGCTCGTGGAAGATTCATGGCCCAAGCTGCCTTAAGTATTTTTGTTATGAATAGGAACCCTTAAACATTTCCTTCTCATTTAATTTATCATTTTTTTTCAGGCTTTCAACACCAGGTACAAGCTAGAAATAATGGAAGGCAAAGTTTGTCCCTGAGAAAAGTGCCTTAAAATAATAAAGTATACGCTGGGAAGGAGAGGAACAAGGAAAATAAATTAGCCGCTTACAAGATGGGAAGATTTTTATGTTGTGTGGCTGCTACATGGCATCCTGGTGTCTCTAAGTATTGACTTGATTCCACATTGAAGTTTGCTGTTAGGCACAAGTGGGGAAAATAGCAAGAAGAAGGGCAATTGCCGCAACTGCGTTCCGTGCTCGCTGCTGGTGCTGGGACGTGGAGGTGTGCAGGGAGGTCGTTACTCGCTGCTGAAATGTCTCATAAGGATGACCATAGCCAGAGATATACGCAGCTCGGTACTTCCACTTCTCCAAAGTTCTGGTTAATAATTAATGATTAAGTACCGGCGATTTACTTACACTCACTCCAAGTAGGTTTTTTCGCCATGTGGGCTGGGGAAGTTAAAGCTGTGTTTTGAATTAGGGGTTCAAACAAATCTGCTCAGCTCAAAGGGAAGCAGAGTTGAAAACGGCAACTTCCTCCCAGCCAGGTATCACAACAATAAACCTGCGGAGGGTTCGCTCAAAATGGATTGTGGATTTGCTAATACTTCTAGTTAGTCACATTTTACGGCTTGGTGTGTACTTTAAGCTCGCACTATAGCACAAAACCTAATACTAATAACATCTTCAGAGCTTAACACAGGGCCACGTTTGGGGTAAAGGCTTTGTTTATGGCATCTTGAGCGGTGTAAGAAATGCAGATGAGGCATAAAATAGGCTGTTCCAAGCTATGCATAAATCCCTTAGACTGCACAGTGAGGAAGACCTGTAGATCCACAATCATGTCTATGAAATAAGTACAAAATGCAAGTCCTGACCAATTGCTTCACGTGCAGTTTGGCCTGCAAGTAGAATAACAGACTACTTTTCTCAGCTGCTGAAAGCACTTTTTTTCAGGGGCAATTTGGTTCTATGCCTTTTCAAAGGGGAATTTTATCCATCTTATTTTTTACGGTGTTCTGTACGCATGTGACATATGGACTTACAAATGTGCAAATCATCACCAGAGCAAGAACGATCCTTACTGTTAGTAAATGGCGTGTGCAATGTAAATTTTCAAGAGTTTCTTGTTTAGCCAAGTCATGCGTTTTATAAAGCCGGTGACAAATCTCCAGTTGTCTTTGGGGGGAGCAGGTCTCATCTTGTGGGTCAGCTTGCCTTCTTCCTCTGTGTCTGCGAGTCAGTTCCTCTGCTTCAGGGATGCTCCGGCATCTCCGTCAGGCTAAGTGTTGGAAATGAGGTGCCCAGATGAAATGTGGTTGCCTTCCCCGAAGCCCAGGCTTATCACCTCCAGGGCTGCTCTGCTTTCCACTGGCTCGGGAGGAGAACATTTTTCACTGACTGTTCCAAGCCAGCCAGGGAGGTTGAAGACAGCCTATATAGTTTCATCTAATCTGATGCTGGAACTCGGAAAGCATTGCATCGGTTAGCTATGATTCAGAATGTTAACCACTAAATCAGTTAGAGGAATTTATAATTCATTTCAGCTATTGCAGGATTTAGTACAATAAGATCATTATTGCCTTGAGACATCCTTCAGGTCGTTAATTTAAATTAGAAATGCCTTCAAACAGCATATTGTGCACAGCTCCCTCTGTAGATTTTAGAGCTTAAATAAGCTCAAGAAATACTTCCTGCCAGATATTATTTTTGCAAATGTGAATCACTGCTTCCAAGCAGTGCAATACCTGATTGCTTACAGTTGTCAAAGGTGGCATTGCAGTAAGTGGCAGACGCGTTCTTAGTTGTGCTAATTGTTATTGCTGTTTCTAAAGGACTAAATTCTCCCGTAATGGAATCGCTCTTCACCATTCTTTAGTGATTTTGCACTGTGGAGGTGTAGTTTGCTGCTTGCGGAACTGGATTCAAGCTTAACAATAACTGTGACCTTGTAAATGAGGTGGACATTGGCTGTGGAAGCCAACTCTTACCGTAGTGGTAGAAGACGGTGGGAGGGAGCAGCTCTTGGCAGGGGAACCTTCAACAACAGGAGATGGCAGTATGAGGTGGCAAGGTGCTGAGGTCGAAGGCAGGGCTGGGACCAAACTAGATGCGATGGGCGGAACCGTGAACGAAGATTGCAAAATGCCTTGAGTAGAAGCGGCTGCAGAAGGCATTCGGGTGCAAATAGAGGGTTGGTGTAAAGGCAGCCTTGAGCGCCAGGTGACTGGCTTGCTCTGGGGATGGCAATATTAGTATGAAGACCATCGGTAGAAATCATCTGCCAAAATGAATTGATATGGCACCAGCCACCCTGAAAGGTAGAGTCTACAGTTTATGCTCTTTGAATGGAGAGGACTTCTAAAATGGGAGGATTGCTTTCACTGTGGGAGGGACTGAGGTCTTTTACCTGCAACACAAACCACTGGGATTCAGAAGGACTTAGCTGAGATCAGCTGGTTTGACCCAACTGCAGATGCGCACCTCCCAGCTTAACCCGCTCTCGGGGAAGGCTCAGATCGCTCGGTGCTGCTTTTCCAGTTTCTCTCTCCTTGTTGGGGGGCTGAGGGGGAGCAAAGTTCTCTCACTGGGAACAGCGAGGTCACCTTAGGGCATCTCAGCATTAAGAGCTAAAGGAAATGCTCCTGACAGCAGGGGCAAGTGAAAAACCATGGAGGCCACAGCTGGTGGTTGTGGGTTAACCCCAGCTGGCAACCAAGCTCCCCCCAGCCGCTCGCTCGCTCCCCCCGGTGGGATGGGGGAGAGAATCGGAAGGGTGAAAGTGAGAAATCTCCTGGGTTGAGATAAAGTTTGATAGGAAAAGCAAAAACTGCATGCACAAGCAAAGCAAGGAATTCCTTCCCTGCTTCCCGTGGGCAGGTGGGGGCTCAGCCACCCCCAGGACAGCCGGGCTCCATCCAGTGTAACGGTGACTTGGGCAGACAAACGCCATCGCTCCCAACGTCCCCCCTTCCCCTTCTCCCAGCTCTATACGCTGAGTGTGATGCCATACGGTGTGGGGTACCCCTGGGGTCAGTCGGAGTCAGCTGTCCCAGCCGTGTCCCCCCAGCTCCTTGTGCCCCCCCAGCCCCTCGCGGGTGGGGTGGGGACCAGAAATGGCCTTGGCTCCGTGTGAGCCCGGCTCAGCAGGGATGAACACATCCTGGGGTGATCAGCGCTGTCTCCAGCACAAACCCAAAACACAGCCCCACACCAGCTACGATGAAGAAAATTAACTCTATCCCAGCCCAAACCAGCACAGGGGCCTCGCTGCAGGACGTCGTCCGTGCTGGCTTGCCTGTGCGAGCAGGACCGCGCGTGCCACCTTCTGAGGCTGGCAGCATGCAGGGCTTCCTGCTGCAAAAAGCAAGGGAGTACCAGCCTGGGGACTTAGGCTTGTAATAGATGGAAGTTGTAGCTGGTTACTCAGCATCTCTGTAACCGAATTTTTTTAATTAAAAATGTGTTCTCTGAAGTGTTTTTTTTTTTCTCCCTGCAAGAATGCAGCTGGGGTGTGGACATGAATGTGCAGTTAGTGGGGCCGTGTGCCTTGGCTGTCGCATTGCTCAATACCTGAGCAATCTGATTTTCAAAAACTTGCCCCAAAACTTGGTATAAACCTGTCCTGCAAGGATCAGCAGTGTGCTACCAATTTCACTTTCTCGGTTGTTTCAGACAGCTCTTTCAGCCCGTGGTGTTTTGTTGTGGTGTTTTGTTGGGTTCTCTCTCCGCCCCAGCTGAATTTCCCTGTTGGGAATTAGGATCGCCTCACCTCCATGGTTTCTGTTTCACCTGGATTTTTGTGCAAAGGGTGGCATTGAGCTGTCAGTACTACGGGCATCTGGAGAAATCCAGCATTTGGGTCTGAATATCCAATCTGATGATTGTAAACGAACCCGCGGAAGTGTGTTCAGTGAGTGTTTGGTGATCACAGAACAGCCAGGAACCCGGGCAGCTCCAAAATCCTCTTAGGACTGGGGTAGGAACCCTTCATTTCTGGGAAGCAATTGCTCCTGCTCTTTGTGCCCTTGTTTTAATATTGGATATTTTTGAGGCTTCCTGGACAAGTTACTGCCCCGTGGTGGAAGAAAGGCATTTGCTGCTGGGCCTGCGTGACGTGGTCCAGCTTGTCTCTTAGCTGCAAGCCGAAGTGGAGACCGATGGCTGGTGGTAGACGTGTCTGGTTGTTTTTCTCTCTCTAACCACCTCTGTGCACCAGAGCTGCCCCAGTCCTCCCCGTTGTCTTCCCGTTTCTTGGCTAAATGGGGAAAGGAAAGCTCCTTGGCCGCTTGCCATGCTGAAACCCCCCACCCCTGATTTATTATCACTGAAACCAGCTGCAGATGTTGGCTGGGCCAGCGCTCTGCTGCCAATTAGGGAGTCTCATGCCGAGATTACTGTGCTGTTCGCCTGGCATTCAGAAGAGAACATGGCTGAAGGGAGCAGGTCTGGGCAATAAAATTGGATTTTAAAAAGATGAAAAATAGGTTTCACCTAGGCAGGTAGTGGCTGGAGCAGCGTTTGGGGGTAGGGGGAGGTTGGGCCAGATTTCAGGGACGTCGTGTGAGTTGCCACTTCTTAGCTCCGTCACTGTGCTAATGAACCCTAAAATTCCACACTGAAACCCACCCAGCCCCGGTGTGCCTGTGCAGTTTGGGGGCTTGGGATTTATCTCGGGTTCACTGAAAGTCTGTTTGAGCTGTTCCTGTGCTTAAAAGAAACTTTTAGTAAGGCCGGCCCGAGCTTTCAGTCGCTGACCGAATCCCAGCTCCCCGCCTGCGTGGGGAAGCGCTCTGGAGAGCCGTGCGTCCGAGTTCGGAAGCCGTTTTGCTGCGCTGCCTGCTGGACCTGGTAACGGCAAGGGAAAACAATTTTCAGGGTGCTATTCTATGAAAAGAGCATTACTTAGGACTAGAGAACAGGGGAGAAGAGGGAGAAACGCAATATGGAAAATGCCTGCGAAGTACCTGCAGGCTCAAGATAGATGTTTTCTTCTGCTGCGATTCCCTTGTTTGTATCAGACTGGTCGCAATCCTAGACCATCTAATTCAAGATTACTCTGATATAAAACATCACCCTGTTTAATCCCCTTATTCTACTGCTGTTACACTTTTGGTCTATGGTCTACAGTTGCAATTTCAACAATGATTTCACAACGCTGCATTTGCGGTGCTCTGCGCGTGGCCGCGTGACCTACGGTATCAAAAAGCCGTTCTGTGCGTATGAGCTTGATGAACGTTGCCAGCTTGGCTTTCCAGTGCCATGTGTAGCGTTGCAGTTTGACAAAGTTAAATACAGCTGAGAACCATGTGAATCAAACTGGGGGGAAAAAAAAATGTCTGAGCGTAGAGTGAAATGAATATATAAAAAAATTGTGGAAGAGTAAAATCTGAGCCAGCCTTATTCATGGCTATCATTAGCACCTGTAATGGTAGGATGCTCCTTTGGAGAAAAGAAATTGTGTCCCTTTAAACCCAAGCAAGGAACCTAATAGTTTCTTTTTCCTTAATGCAGCAGGTTTTTAATCTTGTCTAAAACTCTGCAATTCAGCAAAACAAAACCTGAAAGGTGTTCTGCTACTTACTTTCTCTCACAGACCTTCTTAACATAAGGTTAATAGTTACACTGTGTTCTGATGCTTTCTAAAAATAAATCAATAAATCCAGAAGAACTTAAACATGCCTTTTTCTAAATATTTGCACCTGATGTTGAGCGTTCTTGCCCATCCTTTTATATGCTTGTTATCATTTTGAAGTTAATAGGAAATAAATAGGAAAAATGTTAGGCTATTAGTTTATAACTCTTGCATTTTCAGATCTTGATATTTGATTTTAAAAGTAGCTCAGAGTGACCTACTGGAGTATCGAGTGTTGAGCACTCCAAATGAAATGCAAAAGCTAATCTCAACACTTGACCGATTCGAATAAATTCCTTACATATACAAGCAAGATCAGAGCCCATTAGCAACCAATATTAGATTAAATGAGACTAAACATTACATAGTGTGATTCTACTTCTAAAAGTAGTTTATTATTGCTATAATGCAAAGCACTTCTTCGCTGCCCGTGGGTCGAGTGTTTAGTCTCTGCCAGAGAGCTCCCTCGGTGCGGGGCACAGGATGCCTGAAGGAGGTCCCGCAGTTTCAGGGGCTTATCTGGCGAGCAATCTGATGCAACGGCCCCAGAAGAACAGAGGGATGAAATCTGATAACCAGGTTTTACTCAAACTTAATAGCAACATAAAAGACTTTATTTTCTCTTTTAAGGTTTGAAAAGTATTTCACTATGAAAATGTGGTGTTACGTTACCATAATGCACAAAAGGATTTTGCAAGCAAAGCCTTCAATAAAGTTTCACAGCTACCGTATCCCATGGACAGTTGGGGTTGGTAAAGCGGGACACTTGGGAACTGCTGAAAACACAGGCCTAAAATTAAACCTGGAAAATAAGTTTGGATACTGCTAAGGATTCCCTGCTAACGATGCTTCTCGGAGCTAGCCTGCTCTTTCTGGGCCAGACAGGAGAAGTGTCCTCACCGCTGATGTCTGACACTGTCTTCTGCGGCGGTGGGATGAAGCGAACGATTATGGGTTTTGGCTTTGCTCCGTTTATTGTGAAGCTGAAAATCAATTCCTGGTGTTGGCCAATGGGACAAACGTGGGCTGTTTGAAACACTGTTGTTTTGCTGAGTGGACGGTTGGGCTTGCGGCAGAGTTGCAGAATGCTGGGTGGCTTTTTTCACAGAATCCTGGAATGTTTTGGGTTGGAAGGGACCCCTAGAGGTCATCCAGCCCAACCCCCCTGCAGGGAACAGGGACACCTTTAACCAGATCAGGTTGCTCACAGCCCTGTCCAACATGGTCTTGAATATTTCCAGGGATGGGGCCCCCACCACCTCTCTGGGCAACCCCTGCCAGTGTTTCACCACCTCATGTGCCCCTTCTCTCAAGTGAGACACCATCAAAACGGTCTGTTGAATCTCACGAGGGAATTACGTATTTCTTGGCCAGGTGAGTTTTACCCAGATTTCAGGAAGCCATGAGGAAACATAACGGAAAGGGTTGACACAAACTATCTCCTGTTCTTTTCTGTCCAAATTCTTGGGAGAAAAAAACAAATCCAAAGAACCCGCACACATGCAGCAAAGCCCCAAGCGATCCACGCCTTTATTCGCTCAAGATTTCTGCAGTGTTGTGCTTCCAGGGCACCAGTGGTAACTTGCAATCTGTGATGAAACCTAAGCAAAGCCCACATTACTCTGAGATTTTTTTGCAAACAAAATGTGATGCTCTGGTGCTAGGCAGAAATGTTGCTGAAACCACGACACCAAAATGCTTCATGAAGCTAAGTCAAATTTTCCTGAATTTTTGTTTCAGAAGAAAAATGTAAGCAGAAAGCTGTAGCAGAATAAAGCAGACCGTGTCCGTACTATTATCAAGTGTCACTATGGATTTTCAGTGATTTCTGCTAAAATTTTTACATTTTCTGTAGTACAGAACAAACATATACTGTTAGAAATTTGAAACTGGAGCAATGTTTTGATGTAATAAAATATTTCAGTCAATCCAGGCTTTAAATTACTTAATTGATTATGGTATTTTGGAGTCTTGCTCTTGGCTAAAAAAGCCATGAATTTTAAAACCCCAGAATTCTTTATGAATAGGAACTTCCTCTTCTGCATAGGCCGGATCTTCCCCTCCCGTAAGGTAGTGCAACAGGCTTTCTCTTGGGGGGAATGTGTGGTTCCTACAAAACTACTGTGGGCTCACACCCGCGGGCTCCTCGTGGAAGATGGTCCCAGCCGGCAGCGCTGCCTGTGCCTGGAGTCAGGGCTCCGAGGGGCTGAGCCCCCAAGAGCAGGGGAAATGGCACCAATGTGCATATAGCTAGAGGCGTCCTGGGGGGCAATTGGCCCCAAATCTTGAATTTTTTTTTTTTTTTTTTAAGCTGAGGTGAATTGTCCCATCTGTCTTTCCACAGGCTGGGGAGTGATTTAAGTAGTTTGGTGAGTCGTTCAGCCCAGGCACCCGGGTATCTGGATGCTAACATGTGGTGGGGATGAATTCCTGCTAAGCGGTTTGCGTAGGGTCCAAAGGACATCATCTGCAAAGGAAGGAATGGTCTTGGATCTCCCAAATCCTAGTAAAGTGCCTTAACCATAACATTATTATTTCTTTTGGTAATTTTGTGGTATATGGAAGCATTTTATTAGTATGTGGTTTTGGACAAAACATAAAATATTTGAGCAGACTAACAGCAGTTGCACTTGTGTTTGGTAAAACTGAAGACGATATTTTATTACTCAGCCTTCATGGGTGATTTTAACCTCTCCAGCTTTTAACGGAGAGTAAACTGCAACTTGAACAGTGAATTTGGCAGTGGGTTGGCTTTTACGTTGTCCATGGACCCACCGGGCGTGCGGCTTCCTGCCCGCGTGCGAAGACCCGGTCGTCTGCTCCCGGGGTGATGCTGCCCGGTTGTGCGACCCCATCTGCAGCTGCCACGTTAGATGCAAACCAATAAAACCAACCCTATCATATGCAGAAACAGAGGTTGGGGAGTTAACGGTGAGACTCTTGCCTGCATGGTACAGCAATCTTTCATTTAATAGTGTGCTACATAGTGTCATTTTGCTGTTTAATTGCAGACTGTCAGAATTCATGTTCGTATTTGCAAAGTCAGGATAATTCTCCTTGCAGGATTTGTGCTTCTCAGTCAAAACAGGCCTGATGTTCTTTCACAGCATACAGGTCCATAGCAGGGTAAGATTGGTGGCTGAAAGAAGTGCACCTACCCAAGGCTGTTAACCCAGGCATTATTCTGCTACTAACGGTTCATTTTGGGTAGACTTAGAGGGAGGGGAAAAATGTATTGTAAAACAACATGGAGAAAAATTCCCCCCTAAGGAAGTGCTGGAGCGGCATCCCTTCTAAAGACCAGACTTTGCAAAACTGCCACGGCATCCCTTCTAAAGACCAGACTTAGCAAAACTGTCACTAACGAAAGAGGAGCCAGGAGAAGTTGGTGGGCCAGGCGTGACTGGAACATCTCATCAATGCGCAGGGTTTAATTGAGTTCTTTCACTGCTTATACTGTTTTAATAACATTTGGAGACGTAGAAGCGAAGGCGGTGGCTTCTGTTTCTGATAGATTCCTTTGCACTGAGATTTAATGGATTAGCCAAAATGATGTGAAAAAATGGATCTCTGATTTATGACCTGCAATTTTTCGCTTACTGCAGCATTTTTTCCTCAATCAGTGTTTTCCACCCTGTTAAAGTCTTGTGTGAATAAGTGCTATGTTGTGTTTCTGGATTTGCCCGGAGGGCTCATCAGACGACCCTTTGCCTACAGTCCCCACCAGGCCATTTAAACAGGAAGTTTAATTTTATAGTATTAAAAAAGAGAAAACGGTACTTAATTATCTGGCTGTGAAACAGCAGTACTCTTTCTTAATTTTAGTAGCTAATAAAATGCTGTTCCTGCAGTTAACTACTTCTGGTCCAAATGCACTACAATTTTGGCTATTTGAATAGAATATTTTATGAACTGTTATATATTGCACTACAGTTTTTAAACTCCACTATGACATATTTCTCTCAAGATTTATTAGCATTTTTTATTTAAAACAATATATTAAAGAGAGGAGAAAGAGTAATCTTAGCTAAAATTCAAATATTAGAAAAACATAACGTAGACCAAATCTTTTCATTTCACTCCCCCCCCCCCCCGCCCCCTTCTCCTCTCCCACTGTTGCTATAAAAAAGTTTTTTGGAACAACAACCCACACCTGCATCATTAATTCAATATGTCTTCCAACATGACTCAAATCATAGTATCAGTTTCAGGGGCCATTTGCTACTTAAATGACTTTATGAAAACAGAACAATGAACTACCCCTGTGCAGTCCTTACTTTAACTCTGGGTAAAATAAACTTCAAGATCTTTTATATCCCAGTCCACTCACTTCTTTACTAACAGTTGCCGTTCTGCTTCTTTACCCCCTAAGCAAACAGCCCCTCGTTAAGCGGGATGTCTGTTGTGCTGCAACTCTCTTGGTAAACTTAGGAATGCCTGGAGCATGGGTAGCGTGGCTGCATCGAGACAGAAGCCTGTCTGGAGGTTTTCTAAATTGGAAATTTTTGGGGGGAAAAAGCCTTTTGTCCCAGTCAGTGTTGCTGGGGGTTTCCAGTCCCTCGGCACGATCAGGGAAACCAAGTCTGGATTTCAGGCTGAAATGCCATGCAAGGACAGGACCCCCAGCCTGGGGTTCAACCGGAGGAGCTCATGTCTGTGCGGTGGCAATGAAAGCGATGTTCCTGCAGGGTTTGCTGCCTCCTGGTGAGGAGGACGTGGTCGCCCCTTCTCAGTTGGCATCATGTAACGACCTGGGGTTTGATCTGGGAAAGCATCGGAGTGCAGGGAAAGCAACAGGGTTAATCATGTGCTGAAAGCAACACGCGTGTTCTGGACTGGGGCCTCTGTGTGAGCCAGGCTCCGAGGAAAGATGCTTCCTGCTCACATTGATAAGGCTATGATTTCTTTTTTTTTTTTTTTCCCCCCAATCCAAGGTGCTGATGAAGGAATGGTACATGTGCAAGGCAGGTTTAATGGCTGCATTGGTTCCATCATTGCCCACAGAGGGGGTGGAGGCCCCATCCCTGGGAACATTCCAGGCCAGGTTGGACGGGGCTGTGAGCAACCTGATCTGGTTCAAGGTGTCCCTGCTCCTGCAGGGGGGTTGGGCTGGGTGACCTCTAGGGGTCCCTTCCCACCCAAAACATTCTGTGATTCTATGATTGCGATGGCCTGTGTTTTCCTCTGCTTGCCACTGGAAAGTCGTTTGCTGCTTAGGTCTTGGGTGGGAGAGGGGCCTCTCTGAAAGCTGGTGCTGATCGTCTCCAGTAATAACTGCTGTTTCTGTGGAGTCTAGTCCAATTGTAGCCGCTGATTCTAATGGAAATAGCTCTCATTTCAAGGGTGCATATTCTTCATGCAGGGTGGTAGGGGAGTCAACAGGTAGGAGAGCCACCAGAGCTCTCATTTCAAGGGTGCATATTCTTCATGCAGCATATTCTTCAGTCAGTTGTGCCAACTTTTTGGGTGCCCTGAACTTCCTTTGCCGAGGCTGGAGGGGAGGACTGGCCTGGCTGAGGCAGATAGTCCTCGAAAACAGGCTTTGAAAGGGGAAAACAGGAATGATCTCTTAATGTTCTGGAAATGCACAGGTTACGAGGAAGACTCTCTGTCATTTAAAATCATTAAACCTAACTCTTCTTTGATTTAAGTTTACCCACACCCATGTGTTATACCTCAAAGAAGAACTTGGCCAAATACTTAGCCTGTGACCTGGGTATTTTATTCAGCTTTAAATATTGGCTGCTCATAATGAAAATGCGGTGGTTGTGGGAGTGACTCTTACAAAGCACATGTAAGCAGCAGCTTCATGCATGTGCTGCTCTTTGTTTAAGCAAATATTAATAACATCAATTTTTAATGAGCCTCATCATTCTGAGGGCTCCCACGTGGCCTGTGCTAGTCCTCCTCCTGAAATTTTTCCAAACTTATTCATGTAGTTCTCAAGTGCCTTCTGAGACACTAACATGCCAAAGTTCTCAGAGGTCCCACTACCGTACTGGGGCCATTCATCTTTCCAGTTAACATTAACTGCAACCCAATTTCGGTGATGCAGCAGCACGTGGAAACCCTGCAGGCACTGACTCCTACCACAGGCTGTTGAACAGAGGAGTGCTGTTAGCTCTGCTTTACCAGCTACGACTGAGGTTGTAGGGACCATGGTGGTGAAAGCAAATGGGTGAGAAATCTGCTGCAAATTATGGTATGCACATATGCAGTCAGATGCTTAAACGCATGTGACAAACTCAGGCTGGGGAGCTTGCCAAATGATGCTCAGGAAGGAACAGAGCAGGACCGTGGTCTTCAGCGATGCAGGTTTATGCTTGTCATGACTTCCTGTCAAGTCCTGCGTTATGTCCTTATTCCAGGCCAGTTTGCTTCCTCTTAGTGGACAAAGAATTGCGCATTCAGCGTGCAAAAGCCACGTGGTCCCTACCATCCTTTCATGAGACCGTGACTTTCCAGTAAGATATTCTAGCTGCAGGTCTTTAGCCTTTCCCATGCCTGGACCGCATCATTGTTCCCCTTACCACCTCTTATCAGGTACAATCTCTTTAACTTCAGCAAGGTCCTCCTTGAGTTGTACACAGGTAAATGAGGGTCCCTGGGTGCCCTGTCTGGTGGAGAAGAAATTCAGACTAGATGGCACAGCCCACACAATTCCTTGTGAGTCCGGTCGCTTATGAAGGAAATTATCATTTGTTTGCATAAGGGATAATACCCTAGTGAGCATCTGCTTAATCTTAGCTGTCACTTAGCAATAGAGGATATGCAATTCATGCTGCCTCCCACTATATGTAGCAGCAACCAGTTAAAAAGGAAACTGTTGTCATCAATTTATGTCAATGCTTTAGAGAAAGCATCCTTCACGACCGTGTTTCCATAATTTAGTTGTGTGTAGCTAGTTAATTTGCAGGCTTTAAGAGACTCAAACAGCTATCAATATTAGCCTTACAAGCAGATAGTACGCCAGCAAAAATAAATGAGGTTATAATTAATATACGGCGCAGTCTGTTAGAAAGCATGCCGTACTGGCGTTCCCTTCCTCGCCCGTGCTCTTTCGTGTATACGCCTAGAGGAAATGCGTCCAGCAGTCTCCAGCACTGCAAAAGCCTTTCTTTCTGTTGGCGATGCAGCCTCCACGCTGCCCATCTCGTATCCCAAATCCAGCTATGAATTGCTTGGGGGGGAGGGGGAAGCTGCCTATTCAGTTGCAAAAAGCTGCTGCTTATTATATCCATTCTGGTTTAGTCACCCCTAATATAGACATATCTAAAAATCTTCCCAGATCTATTTTGAGGGCTGTCTGAACACAAAAATATTTCTTTGATGACAAAAAGTGTCTTGTTGGTACATTTAAGAGTCTTCAAAGGCTAATTTGGGACGGGATGGGATCCAAGTTTCTGAAGAGCAAAGGCATTGGGGAAGACAGTTTTATACAATCTGTAGCAGGGAGGGCGACGAGGAAGTTTGTCAGGTTAAAAAAAAAAAAACAACGAAACAAAAAAAACCACCACCAATTCTGGTGGAAACTGGGAAAAATCTACTGAAGATCATAAAGTAATGGAAATCAGAGTAATGGGATTCAAAAATGGGAGTAACATCTGAAACATAGAAAGGTACTAAAAATGGTTTACATTTAGCAGCGGAACTGCTTGTCGTCTGTGCAATAGTTGCCTTGAATTCTAGGGCTAGAATTCGGAGTTGTGAGGAAATGTGTCAATCAGGGAAGGCTTCAGAAAATGTCTCTGTGGGCCAAGGTAACAGCAGATAACGGTCTGCAGAAAATCACGGGCAGCCCTAAACTGGCAGCTCGAGATTAAGTAATGAATGAAACAAAGCCAGAGACTCCAACAAAAGAAATCGCTCCTTGAGTGCTTCAAGAGTCTCTTGGCCAAGGGTGTTGAGAGGAGCTGATAGATGGAAGGGAATGGAAGCAGAGATCACGGCCTTGTCAGCTGGCGTATGGGGAGCATTACCAACCCTCTGCACAGTGGTCTTCTCTCTGCAAGCACACAGTAAACCCAGCAAAGTTTGAGGTTGTGCAGCAAGCATTAGCTGTCTTTTTGATCCAAACGATAGGATGGCAAACTGAACTTGTTCGCAGGCGAATGGAAGCCTTTAAGCACCGGGGTAGCATTAATCGATTTCAGAGGAGTGGAGTAAAGAGCATGATGTTAATTGGTAATGGCTGGACTTCATTAATTTTAGACAAAATGCCTGAGACGCCATGTAAATTGTTAGTATTAACTGTTGCAGTGGTGGTTGCTTAACTTAAGGGCATAGGATGAGGAAGTCTGGCTAAGGCGCAACCTGATATTAGATGCTAGACGATAAAAATCATGCACATCCTGTGGGGCGGGGGGGCTGTTCTTGGTTCTTCCAGCTGGGCTGGGCTGTGTGAAGACCATAGACACATCCTAGCACCTCGGGGGGGGATTCCTATCCATTATCTGAATAATACTGGGAAGAAAGAAGTTTAATAGACATGCAACTAGAATGGAAGGTATGCAAAATTGGCTATACTGAAGTAGGTTGTTGAGCCCCTTGTATGACTCTACTGGAAAAAAAAAAAGCAAGCACAAAATCCAAAAGCTGGTCAAGTATTGCTGTACACCAAACTTGACTGAAATTTCAACAAAAAAACTTCACTTGGGCTTCTGAAATCAGACCTTGACTTTATGAGCAAGTTCTGGTAAGATGTGGTAGAGATGATTCTTGCTGAGAAATCAAAAACTTTCTGGTTGGGTTTTTTTTTACTCATAACTGCCTATAGTGAACAGAGTCTCTATGCTGGAAGGCCTGGAGTGAGAGAATTAAACTCAGCTCTGTAGTTCCAGCCTTGGCTCTCCCTGTCTATTATCTCCCATCCTCCTCGCTTCTCCTTTCCTAGAGCCTAAAGCTGCACCACCGGCCAGGTGAAAGGCAAGATAATATCACTTCTCTGCTTCAACATTCCCAAATCCTCCCATCGGTTCTAAAGAAAAGGCCCTAAAGAATTTGTCATGTGCCATCTTATTCTGTGTAATAGCGGTATTACAGTAACTTAAGGCCTGCGGTGAGCCCCTGGTCTATGAAAACCCTTTCCATCAGTGTGGATGTGATGCTGAGACTTAGGCATTGATTCATCCAGAAGGAATGGTGCATGCAGGAAGCATTAGAAAAGTTCAGGACAGGCATTTGGCAAAATATTAAACGATACGATCCTAACGAGCCTTTCAGTGTTAATATGTTAATAGGAGAAAAAGGTCTCCAGTCCTCCCAGATTTACTTTGTCTCCATGCCATAGAAAGCAGCACACCTTTTAAGAGCAAGAGGCCTCTGTGTAAGGAAGAGCTTAACTCCAGTGACTCCTTTGGGTTTGGACTCCTTGTAATTTTTGTATGAAGATAATGCACCATTAAGTAATGCACCGGCCGGTCGCAGGCTGATTGCTTGCTGCTATTTCAGACGTCTATCAGTGCTAAGCAGCCATTAGTATTTACCCACCTGAACCTTATCACTACGTGCACTTAGTAGCCCGGATTCATTTGCCATTATGTAGATTTCTTTTCTTTTTTTTTTTGGTTGACACGCTCATTCTTTAAAGACAACAACCCAAATAAGCCTATTATAGCTGTGAGCTTGCCAGTGGTCCCTGCTAAGCAGGCTGAAATCAGAATGTTTGCGCTTCGAATTTCCTCAATTGGTCCTTTTCCATTATTCAACCTGGATTGCTTCTGTTCACCGCCCTTGTCCACTGCATTAACTGTCTATTACCGTGTTTACTGTGGTCGCGTTAAATGCCAGCTTATGAATGTCAATTTGTTCTCCAATTAGCTATGCCTTATTGACTTGCCCTTAGACTTTCAAACATAAGCTTTCTGAAGTGCCTATCACTATAAAACTGATTTGTTTAATTTTTTAAAGGGATATAACTTTAATGTGTCCTTTTATTTTACTGTTATCTTGGTTACCCATGTTTAAAGTCTGTTTATGGAGCGGGGTTTATTCTAATAGCTTCATATCTGTGTTAATATTTTGTGACAGTTTATGTACTTAACTAGTGCAGAGGATGCATTAATTCTCTTCTCCTGGATGTGCCGTACTAGCAGGAACCTGTTAAAGATACAAAGATTGCCCAGAGGTCTGAAGGGTGAATGCGAATGTGTTTTGTGGAAGAAAAATTAAGAAATCCATTTTACTTGGGTGTCTCTCAGATATTTCCTCTGCCACGTGCAGGAAGGGAGGCAACTGGTGGTGGGCCTGAGAATGCTTCGGGGGAAGAAGGCACAGAAAGCACGAGCTCTTGGCTCCGCAGAGCAGGCAAACGCACGCGGTCCTGTCCCTTCCGCAGCCGTACCCAAGGGCAGGACCAACCCGTTCCCCTGGGAAGTTCTGAATTAAGAAAAGAGCAATTGCATCATGAAGCAAACGTGCTCCTTCCTCTGCCCGACCAGGTGCAGGGTGGGTCCTGTAAGATGAAGAATATGCTGTAGAGTTGTACGGAGTTCGAAGTCCCCAGCATCTCGGGGTGCGTTCATGGTCTGAGACACCTCGGGCATAACCATGGTCTGTGCGCCGCTGTCCCGGGCCCTTCGCCGTGCCAAGAGGGAGGGGTGTGCTAGCTCAGGAAGGAGCTGACTTAGCGTATGGCTCTTGGACCAGTTTGCATCCACCTGGTGGGAAGCAGAGGCAGCGTGAGCCTGCGTCCCCCCACGGGGGACCATGTCAGCAGGGTGGCAGGCGCTGCCGCCTCCTCGGTGGCTGGCTGGCAGTGCCAAGAGAGGCTTTTGCTTTTGTAGATCTATCTGTGGCAAGGTGTTTTCCTAATCGGAGGCCCTAAATTCCTATGAGGAAAGGCTGAGAAAGTTGGGCTTGTTCAGCCTGAAGAAGAGAAGACTGAGAGGGGACCTCATCAACACGTACAAATATCTTAAGGGTGGAAGTCACGAGGACGGAGCCAGACTCTTTGCAGTGGTGCCCAGCTCCAGGACAAGGGGCAATGGGTACAAACTGAAACATAAGAGGTTTCAGTTGAATATGAGGAAAAACTTCTTTACTCTGAGGGTGCCCCAGCCCCGGCCCAGGCCGCCCCGGGGGGGAGAACCTGCTTGGGCAGGGGGAGTTGGACTGGGTGATCTCCTGAGGTCCCTTCCAACCCTTGCCATTCTGGGATTCTGTGTGTATCCCTCGCTTAGTCTTTCGGACTGTCTGTAAGTGACCTCCTGTGTGGCCACCAGCAAACACCAAATGAATGTCTTCATTGCAACAAAACAGCAACTGTCCCCGAGCTGTAGGAGACGTTTTCTCCTATAGGAATCAGCAATATGGTGGGCTTTCCCCCTCTGTGTACGTTGGTAACTGGAGGGACCTCGGTGCTGAGAGCGCGGTGCGTGTGTCTGCCACGATCATGGCTGCAACAGCCCGATGGAAAGCAGAGAGCAGGCTCCGGGCAGCCTGAACTAAGGGTTAAACCCCAGGCAACCTGGTTCCTGCCTTCTCTCGGGTTTCTCATAAGTCTGCTTTGGACATCTCCGGCAATTATCTCAGTGCTGAATGCACCTAGGAGCAGTGCTTGGCTTGGACTTGCTGTTTGAGCGTTTACTGGGAATTATCTGCCACGAGACAGAGACAATAACACACTGGCACAAATGGTTTATTTTTCTTTCTCCACTCGTAACTTCAAACATCCTTTTCTGCCTTTGCTCTCCTACTTTCAACTAGGAAAGGGTCCCTTTCATTTAGAAAATAACTCCAGAAGAGGTGACACTGGTAACGTTTTATCCTGAGCTCTTGTGGCTGTCCAAAGATTGTTTAATTGTCGGATTTAAAGGCTGTTGACTGGAAATTCAGAAGTGTTTAAAAAAAAAACACTCCCTCCCAGGGAGGTTGTGGGGTCTCCTTCTCTGGAGATATCCAAAGCCCGCCTGGATGAAGTCCTGTGTAGAATGCTCTAGGAGAGCCTGCTTTAGCAGGGGGGTTGGACTAGATGATCTCCCGAGGTCCCTTCCAACCCTTGCGATTCTGTGATTGATTCCGTGAAAAAAGCCATGAAATTTTTGTGCAGAGCTCTTGGGAGGAGGAGGAAATTCAGTTTTTCTATCTGTCTTAGACTTGGTTCCTGACACCTTAAAGAAACTAGGCCCTAGTTATCCTAGGTAGCACCTCTGTGCTGGTGGGAGGCTGCGGGTGTTCGGGTGTCTGAGCGACTTCACTGACCCTCACTGTACCCTCAGCAGCACGGGGCGGTGGCTGGGGAAGCAGAGTTTGAGGGATTCACAACTGTGAAACTGCTGCTTGCCATGTTTAGGCTGTTACCTGTGGCCCCCGTGCCATTAAATGCAGTGAGCTACATTTAGCCATCGGATTTTAATCGCCATCGACTGCTGGGAGTCAAGCATGATGAAATATATAGGCTGAATTAGACTTTTAATGTTTCTAGTCTTTCATTTCGTCCTCTCTACAGCAGCTTGTCTTCACATTTTGCCAACTATTTCTCTTGTACTACATCTTTCCAAAAAAGCCTGTACAGTTTGGTTCACTGGTCCCCCTAGCACCCCAAATACCAATTTCACTGGTTGGTACATACATGCCAGGTCCCTTCTGATCGATTGTGTCAGTGCTGCTACTGAGAAAAGAAACACAAATCCAGGTTCAATTCAAGTCAATCGGGCCAAGACTTCCCCTCTTGTGGTATCTGAATCCACTCTCTGAAAATACCGCATCTCTGAAAGTCATCCCTGGGGCTGAGTTTTTGCTTTCATTCTTAAGCAAACCACCCGAAAAGTTACTTAGACTTTCTGAAAAGATATCTCTGGGACAAAAGCATAAAGAACTCTTAGGAAGGAAGAAAACCGATGGCTGTGAAGGGGTTTTGCTGCTTTTTTATGAGGAGAACTGCATAAGACAAGTGGTTTTTGGCATAGAGCAGTGTCAATAAATGGGTTTTGCAGTTATCTAAATGCTTTAGCTGTGCTTGGGCGTTTAATCTCTTGTAAAAGCTGTTTATTGCCTTCTGTACTGCTCTGCAAGGCACATTATCCCTTAAGTATATGAATGACACAATTAGTCCTCTTAGAGACTTACCAAAATACTGTTGATTAAAGGTCAAGCATAAAAATTCAGATGCTACTCGCCGTAATTAAGAAAACCAGCCCTCCTGCATAAAGCTCAGTATCAGTAGTGGAGGGAAATCGTAGCGATGGGAAGAATCAAATGGATGCGGTTCTGTGGTGCGGATAAATGCCTTGTGACCATGTTTGGTTTCTAGGTAACAAATTGAAATCACAAAAGGTGTTCATAAAAGTCCATTTGACTATTAGTGATCTTCTCAAAACAGATTGTTAACTTCAATACGCTGTAAAGTGTAAGTGGCATTTATAGGTGGCATCACAAATAACAGGCAATCAAACCTCATTAACACTGTAGTTTATAATTGCAGATTACTGTAATTTGTGAAGTATTCAGGATTTTGCAAGGGTATTATTTCTACCATTGGGAGCTAATGAACAGTGGTAGAAATTTACTGTAAGTTTAGTCTTGTATTCTTCTTTAGAAAACAATTGACACTAAATAAAGACTTCAGCCTTTGGTTTGTAATCAGGAAACAACCTTAACAAGTGTTACACTGAATTTTGTTTGTGGGGGAACCCAGACCTTTCAAGTAAATGGATGCTCACCTACGCTCACCTGGTTTTAATCCCTCCTTTTGCAAGGGAAGACATGGAAAGTAATCACAGAGGACGTCAGCAGTTCACGTCCGTCCTTTGGACAACTTCTTTAATTTAATGAAGAGAACTCATTTGGGCTTGTTCCTTTATTTTCCATTTTTTAATGGTAGGCAGCAAGATAAATCCTTTCTTATAACCGTTCTTTGTGATGGCAACAAACTTGGGCGGGTCAGATGGCCTTCTGATAACTATTCAACTGCTGGGTATGCATCCAAATCTAAAGTGTTTGAGGTTAGCCCTGCATCCATTTGCTTTCAAGTAACACTTGATCGGTACAATAAAATGTGTGACACATCCTTGCTATAAATTAGGAAGGCATCCTAACCTTCCACAAAGGTTAGAGCTGAGTTACTCCAAGTTTTAAGGATGTTCGTAATTAGGGGCTTGAATTTACTTTGTATAGTCTTTAAGGGGAAGTGTGAATTTAGGTCTTCTGAACTGTTAAATAACTGGGGTGTGCGCACTTATGCCTTGCTGCTGCTGGAAAAGCTTCCCTCCAAATGGAAAAACAGCTGAAGTTTTTTGTCCATGGTTCCATTCTTTAGCACCAACGGTTGCTTTAATTTAGTCTGGTCATAATTGCTGAGGTAGATGAAACTTGTAATCACGTTGACCCAATTATCATACAGCACACACTGTTTCCCTACCCTGGCGCCTTCATAGCTCCTGTCATCCCAGAACCAGCTCTGCCACAGTTACTAATGCAATTCGATCTGCAGGGCTGCCTTTGCCTGGTTTTTTGGTAAGCCTCTCTGTCCCCTCATCCCTGAGAATGCCTGACTGATGGATTTAATTCTTCTGCAAACCCTCTCCTAAAGTTAAAAATCATTTTTCCAAACAAGGCTGACTGTCTGCTGAACTCCCAGGTCAAATCAAAGGGGAGCAGCCACGGCGGGCGAATCGAAGGGACCTCTTCAAAGGAAGCAGAATAGCAGAGGGAAAATACACTCTAGCAGTGGGCAAATATCAGAGGATGCTGACAATCATCCGCATAGTCAGGGCACAGGCCAACTATTTCAAAGGTAAAGACATGTTATACCAATCAGATTGATTTGCAGGATTGCTGGGTTTGGGCAAGCACAAATGTACTCGGCTGGGTTCAGGCTTGGGAGTCATTGGAGAACAGGACGGGGACTGCCCGAGCATCCTGCCAGGCTTCCAGACCAGAAGAGATTCAGGCTTCGGTGTCTGCCACCAACAGTAGCTGCTGCAAGGGTGAGCAATCCTACAAAAAAAACCCAGTAGCATCTGTGTGCTTTCATCTCACATGCCGGAGGATAGCCTGCAATTGCTTGGGATTTTTTTCTGTACAGCAACGACATTAAAAGATGTACAAGCTTTATTTTTTGACTGCGTTCATGGTTCACAGGCAGAAACAAAAATGCATTTTGAAGTCCTTCAGCCAAAAATACGTCAATTTGCAAAGCAAAAAATAGCAGTCGCTGATATTCCTGACAGATCTAGTTTTGCTAATTTTAGGAGAGATCCCTAAAGGTGAGCTGGGAAGGATGTCATATCTGACTCTTATCTTTGAATCCCATATACTTATGTTTATTAAAATCAATATAATCCATTAGCCTACATTGTTTCCATTTTTAATAATCTATTGATATATTGCCTGGGCTTTTACGGGACTAAACAAATTTCCTCTTTATGTGCCCTGTAATAGCCGGAGGTCAGGCTGGTTGAGAGCAGTTGCTGTATATAAATGTTTATTTACTGCCTGACTACTGATTGAGAACATATCTGGTCCACAGGCTTCAGATGGCTTTTAAACTAGAGATTTATGGCTTACTTCCTGTTTTCCAGACATCGTACACCATTTTTAAAGTAATGAATGCAAGGTATTGTGAAAATAATAGCCAGGGATTGCCCCAAACTCCGCGTTTGAGAACATGGACTACCAGGACCTCCGTTATTTCATCGTTCATTTGTTTTCTGTTGGATGGGTTTGCCTATGTTTAGACACTCTGCTGTGTCATTTTCCTTCATGCCAGTACGGTTTTTTTGGTCTGGAGTTGCCCTCCCGGAGTAGCTGAAGGGCCAGCCTCAGCCGCTCGGCGACCAAGGCAAGTTGGAAATCCGTGATGAGGAACCTGACTTCTAGCAGCTTCTCTTCTGTTAGCCCCCAGTTCAGCAAAGCGTTTACACTTAGGCTTGGCTTTAAGCATGAGTCCAGGTCCCTTCTTTGTGTGGTTTCTTGCCTTTTTGCTTCCAGTGTCTTGCAGAACGTGCTTATTTTTAAGTCCCTAAAAATAACTATCAGAACAGGCTTGTTTGGCTCGGGGCTCTGTTTATGTATTTTTTGGAAGCCACATTACATGACACATCAATTAACCAGGCTTGTCTGAGTCCCGTATCCCCCGTGGGACATGCATCTGCTTCATCTGTTAAATGTTAAACATGCTCTAGTCTTTACCCCTGCCACTTAAAGCTGTATCCGAAGTAATGAGTGCCAAGGCTTTTTTTTTTTCCAAAAGCATGAACACCCATTTACCAGCAAAACGCGAATCGCTGCTTTGCCCCTACTGTTATGAGACAAGGAAATCACGTTTTTCATTATATTATTGTGATAAAAGCACTTACTAATGTAGCGTCTTAAATTGATGACAGCAAACAAATAGCTGATGTTGCTGCATAGCTGTGACGATAGGGCGTTTGTAATCGGCAGTTTGCAAAGTCCTTGGGCTCAGACTGGTATCTGCAGCATGGCCATAGTCAGAGAATTTCAGTTACGAATAATAATTTCATACCAGAAAATTTGCCATCATTTAGGACGTTCTTGCCTCACAGGGATTCTTCCACGTGTAAATCCCAATACTCTAAATTTCTTGGCAGCAAATTGGATGGGAGTACAAGAGCAATTGCCTGTAATTGTCCCCTGGGGATGGGATCATTTATTTATTTGTTTTTACAGTTTTCATTCACCCAGTGAATATCGCTTCCCTCTGGACATAATGTGGTTTAGAATCATCATTGTAAAGATGTTTTACATCCTTATGGAAATCTGTTGATTTGAGGGTCCAACTATAGCTCGCAGGAGGCAGCAATTTAAATCGGTGAACCAGCAGTGGCTCTGCTGCTG
>NW_009258620.1:120431-142697 GCF_000687185.1 Egretta garzetta | reverse complement strand
CCAATTCCAGTGTGTGCGTGCAGGGGGGATTATATTTACCATTGTGAATTCCTTTTCTCCCAGACTGTGCTTTGCCTGGTGATTTAGGTGGCAACCTTGAGGGGCAAGGGCTAGGGGCACGCTGGCCGAGCAGGCATGGGGTAAGCCAGCTCCCATTTGGATGTCTCATAGTCACGTTAGCCAGATCTCTGGAGGCTTTTTAAGCAAATTCTGTCATGATGCTATCGTGACTGTGCAACCTCTGAACCAGGCTGCTCTGCATCCCTCCAGCTTAGAGGGCAAAGGCGCTCTGGGTGGCTTTCTTTGGTCCGGGGCAATTGCACCCTGCTGGAGAATCACCACGGTAAAGATAACTTGGAATACTGAACCAGCTCAACAGCATTTTGTTTTCTTGATGTACGGCACCACACAGTGTGTAGCTCCAAACCAGGATAAAGCAGCGGGCCCCTGGCACGCTGGGCTGTTGTGCTCGGGAGCGATTCTTTTTACAGATCTCCACGAGCTTCCTCGGTCATGTACGTGTGCTTCCTAGTGCTGATCTCTGGCCCCTAGATGATGCTGTTCATCTGTCAGGGAAAGTTCTCGCACTGCAGAGGTCGAAGTATGCTTTCGACAATGACTGAAGTATTTTGGCGACGCTGCAACATGACGGGAGTTGGAATGAATGTGCCAGCTACTCTGTTTTTCTTGTAAGGAAATGAGAGTGAAGAGAGGTGGCTGCAAAAGCGTCATGTTAGAGTAGCCCTGACACACAAATGTGGGCCCTTTATGTGAGTTTTATGTGCGTTTTTAACCTGTTATTCCATTAAAATGGGTCCTAATCAAAGCAGCACGCGGCAGTGTGGAGCGTATCCTGCCTGGGGGACACAGAGCTCCTTCACGGAGAATATGCTCGTTAAAATACGTAACGACAAACATAACTCCCTAATATTTTGCATGCTTATTAAATGTCAAATATCAGCATTTTCTATAATAAAAATACGTCATTCTTTATTAATGTGTTCAACACCAGCAAAAAAGTGGCAGGGAGGGGCTGGGTGACTTGCCCTGCGTCCCGGAGCGTTCCCACCGTGTCTCTGCAGAAAAGCATCGCAACTGTTCTGGCCAGGATCTTTCCTTTTCTTTGGACTGCAAAGCATGGATCCAGATACGTGTGGGTACTCACAAGACAGAAGAAGTGAGGGAAAAGTCAGAAAGCATCAAGGGCTTGATTCAACACCCATTAGACTCAAGTGGAGAGTGATAGATTTTAAAGGGAACCTACAGATGCGATAGCTACTTAACGGGATTTTCAGAAGCACTTGGGTGTCTAATTCCCATTGATTTCACGTGAGGGAATTGGCCTTCACTTATAGGACACGATTTACAAACAGAGGTTCTTCCATGTGTAGATCCCACTGATCTGCAAATTGCTTGGCAGCAAATTGGATGTGAATATGAACACAATTGGCTGTGATCATCCCCAAGGCACAGGATCATTTCTTTGTTTTTACAACGCCCGTAACATCCAGTAAACACAGTTTTCCTGAAGGGATGATACAAGGGGTTCCAAGGAGACCCCAGCTCCTAGCTGCTTTTGAAAAATCCTTGCATTTATTTTTAAATGAACAGCTTTACAAATTTGGGAATCTTCCTGTTATCTTCTGCAGCAATACTCAGAAGTTGAGGGGCTGGACTCAACGTCTCCATGGCTGAGGGGAGGTGCTGGTGATGTAGAGGAAGATTCGGTTTCAGAGAAGTTTCTCCTCTGAGGTGCAGAAAACAGAGGATTTGTCTAATAACTTCCAGATTCTATCTGCTGCTAAAAAACCAACAACACTTAAACTTGTAAATAAGTAAAATATGTCTTTTTCATCAACTTTCAAATTTTCAGTTAAAAATGAATTCTTTGCAAAAGATGAGTGATTGTATTTCAGTGATTATCCCCACTGTGATTAAACCGATGCTTTGTCTTACGTGAGCATACACAGCAGCTGTAGATCCCAGCTTATCTGCAGCTCCCAAAAGCAGGGCAGAAAATCTGTGCTGATGCGCATTTTGCATCTTTACCTTTAGCCTCCACTTTATTTTGAAGTGATCGATAGCTTGAGTTTGTGGGATCAGAGCATGGACGTGATCATAACTTCTCAAATATCTGCTAGAGGTTCTCTGAAGAGGGCTCGGAGCACCGCACGTGGGAGACAGTGATGAACAATCTGCTCAGCATCTTCATGGACACTGAGCCCTGGCCCGTTCAGTCCTCCCCAAGTTGTGTAGGTGGCCAGAAGCTTGGAGCTTACGGTGTTTCTCTGAAATGCTGTATTAACTAAAATAACCCACTTTCATGGTTATTTCACCTTTTGTGAAAATGTCCCTTTTAAAGATTTGTATGGGGTAAGCTGCCTGCCGGGTGTAGCTTTGTGCGGTCGTGGCAGGTAGGCGTTCAGCAGCCCAACACCAGGCGAACGCCACCGCTCTGTAAATTCCCTGGTTTGCACTCCAGCAGCTTGGATATCTTCAGAGAGAGCAAGAGAGATGTCTGCTCGCTGCCAACTAGCACGTGGGCTCTTTCCCCAGAGCCGTAAGTGCTGCGAATGCAAGAGCTCGCAATGGATCTGGAGTATCGAGCCCTCTCACCCGGGCTAATCTGATCAGAAACTTAAAACCATTACATCACGGAATAAGTAACAGCTTAGTAACTGGAGCAAAGCAGGTAAGACCTTAACTATTCACCCTGGATACCCATGCAAAAAAGGCAACCCCCAAACAACCTTTTCTTCTGTCTCCCAAATACAAGCGATCGGACGATTTGCAGGGAAGTGTTGTGATGAAATGGGATGCACCGGTGAATTGAAAGCCCTGAAGGAGCTGTGGTAATTGTGGTTTAAAAGAGACGCAGTAACTGGCCCAGAGATCAAGGAAAGCTGAGAGCAAAAGCAAACGAACTAACTCGTCATTAGCTTCAAGAAGCTAAAAATGGGCTGGAGTCGAATACTGTAGTGATCCACCTGCAGGTCGGTCGCAATGCCCGCATATAAGCAGCACATAATGTGATTTCTAGAAGACGTGAAGAGTGGAGGAGATCAATTCTTGCTACCCCACCAGAAATGAGTAATTACTTATTGGCTCTAAGTCCCTTCTTCTGAACATGAGAGAAAGACTCCTACTTTCTGGCAGCCAGCGTTAGGGCCCTGCTGCCCCAGAAACTACAGCTAAGCCGTAGGCTGGCAGCCCCCGCTCCTGGAGGTTCCTGGTCTGTTCTGCACATGGCCAAACTAATCAGTGGTGGAACCAAACTAATTCTGAGGGGTTTACACCCCAGGTGACTGTGGCTTAAAGCATTTCTAACCATTTATTTTCTCCCCTTCCACAGTAAGCAAGCTGGCAAGCTTCTACCCTTTGCTTGGATGTTAATGAGTTCCTTGATGACAAGATAATCCAAATTAACTTTTTATTGCCCTGTAAAATCAAAGTAGGCGAGGAGTGCACCCAGTGATGTTGGGCTTCAGCAGCAGGGCTGCCCAAAGCTATGACAGCAGGTTTTGGTGTGCTTCTTTCTCTTCTTTCTGTTTTTGAGAAGGGCCTGGGGCTGTGGGTGCTGGAATGAACACGATCCAGCAAGTGCAACATGTAAATTTTGAAAAAATATTGAACATGTGGTTTGTGTTTCAAAACCCAGAAAATATTATGAAAGCAATGAAAGGGAGTGAGTACATGCATTCAGATTTAGTTATGTGTCATTCTCCAGCCACCTTCATTCCTGCAGAGCCAGACTTATGTTGCCTTGAGCCAGGCTATGAAAAAAAGCCATAGAAAATACAGGAGCGGCAGCTGCGTTGCGTCCCAAGCGGAGCCCGTTCCAGACCAAGGTAACAGGGAGCTGCCTCCATCCGTGGAGCCTGTGCCATACGCCCATAGCCACTCCGCCAACAGGGAGTCTCCTACCAGGCTGATGCATAAACCTTCAGACAGACCTGCAGAGGGCATGGGTGCCTTCAGAGGTCTGCAATGCTGATAATTAATTAACGGTCATGAGGCTGACATTGTCTTTTTTTTTTCAATGGCTTGGTATTCCTTGGGAGTTAGTTCTGGCTGGCTGAAGTCCGACCTCATACAGCAGACCAGTATGAAACCTTCTCTAGAAGGAATCCTCATTGTCTTTAAGCGGGGTTTCGGTGGTGGACTGGCCTTAGCAAATTAGAGGAATACGTTCCGTTGTGGTGACTCGATGTTTTGGCCCACATATACACACACACACGGAAAGTCAGTGGCCTGGGGGATGGCTAACAGCACTGGGAACTGTCATCCAAAAACTTCGCAAGAAATAATTACCTCGTTACTCTATCTGCTAGAAACAGTTACAGGGTGAGTACATTAGCAATAGGATTCCCATGTTGTTGTGGCTTCAGACTTAATCAAAGCTACGGTTAAACAAATCATTGTTGAGGGAGCACGGACGCTTTATTTTTTTAACAGTCTGTGACCTGCAATAGAGTTTAGGTTGGGTGTTAATGACCAAAGGTTTTGCAAGTAATTAAATTTGCAAAAAGCACTATCCCTGAGAGGCTGAAGAGCGTATTTGAGAACAGGCATGAGCCTGTGTATTGCTAGAGTCTTAAACTTTAGTAGGCTAGCTGCGCATAACTTGAATGGAGCCGATACTCATCAACCCAGGCGGCTCTTTAACCCAAGTCTTGGGTTAGACATACTACTGCTGTTGTATTTTATAAACTTAGTAACAAAATATTATGAAACTGAGATGCATGTTTATATCCTAGAATACGGCCATCTGATTTTTTCATTGGACAACGTAAATTACATGAGTATACATGACATGAGATATAACTTGTATACATCATAGAAAAAGGTTTCATATATTCCAGTTGAGAATCTCGTGTGTATATTATATTTTAAGTTAAGTATATGTGTATATGTATCATAAAATCATCATAGAATCATAGAATGGTTTGGGTTGGAAGGGACCTTAAAGATCCTCCAGTTCCAAGCCCCCTGCTGCGGGCAGGGACGCCTTCCACCAGTCCAGGTTGCTCAAAGCCCCATCCAACCTGGCCTTGAATGCTTCCAGGGATGGGGCATCCACAGCTTCTCTGGGCAACCTGTGCCAGTGCCTCACCACCCTCAGAGTGAAGAATTTCTTCCTTCCATCTAAGCTAAATCTCCCCTCTTTCAGTTTAAAGCCATTAACATTCTCACGCTTTGCAAAGAGAAGGCGTGGACTGTGGTGTGCATCCTGTTAGTACATTCCTAAAACGTAGCTCTGTAATACATGCACTGTTTCAGGATTTGTGCACAAGTCATAGGGAATCTTCCTGTTATCTTTCAACCATTCTGGTTTTTATAACGTCATTGTCATCTCCATCTAAGCCTTTGTGCTTTCCTTCAGTAATCTGATAGGCCACCGTATTTCACTATTGTGCCTGTATGCCAGTATGTCAAAAATGAGTGGGAGATGTCATACATAAAATAAGAAGTAACCTTAAGTTTTACCCACCATCTCAGATCACAGCTTTTTTGAGAGCATAAATATTTTTTTTTTGAGAAATAAAAAAGCCATTAAACTAAATATATGTAAAATTTCATTTCCACACTTAGGTGAGCATCCTGGTTGCAGTAAAGATATTTGTGACATTTGTGCTTGGGAAGAGGGCAAGATCATGGAAACCTCACCAGAGGGTTAGTTCTTCCAATGGCTTAAACCCAGTTTTTCATACCCTGGAAGCTTGGATTTATTTACTTTATTTTAGGTCAGGTCTGCTTTTACTATGGTCATGCATTCTTCATCCATTTCTGACTGTCTGATACAGAACCACCTCTTGCATGTGTGTTGAAATCTGTGGTGCCCACTCTGAGTTAATTAGGCGTGAATTAGAAAAAGGAGGTCAAAAAAGGCACAGAGGTGCCATGCAGAGGGGGTGCTGCCAAGATAAGCTAAGAAGTAGCCTGGGGTATTATGGGTTAATTATTATGTAGCATTTCTAATGAATCGGAGACACACTTAGGTGGGGTCTAATTAGTGCTGCATTACATTTCACAGGCTGTAGGAGGGTCCTGGGAGATGGCTGTAGCAAAGGGAATGGAAGTGATCGGGGAGGGTTGCAAAGAGTTGTCTGCGCCGAGATGTTCAAGCACGTAACTGAAGACATGGAGGAAACTCTGGTGGTCCAGTTTAACCTACCCAGTCTTCCTTCCGTGGCAGTGAAGTGTCCTACAGAGGATCTTTGCTGGTTGAGGCACTACTAAAGTAACTAAGTGCTGCTTTGACTAGGAGCTACTCTTTGATGGGTCTTCTTAGCAGGAGTTCAGCTGCTGCTGCTGACCTGTGTTGGCCAAGTGTAGTTCATCTCCAGAAGGCTGTGAACCAGATATCTCAGGAAGAAAATGAAATATCTCTTGGAAAGTCCATGGCAATATATTGGGAGAGAAAGTAGCCCTGAGGGAGCTCCAAGGGCAGGGATGAGGTGCAATATATAATCATTGGGGTCTGAAAGAAGGTCTTTGCTTTCTCGGTCACGGGGGTGCTGCATGTCCCCTACACAGGCTGTGAAGGTCTGTGGCTCATCAACCACATGGCCTCTCCAGTGATGCATATGAGGACTCAGACCACTTTGTTCACAGGATCAGGCCTGAGAGCTGTTCTAAGTTATGTGAATAATTCCCAAGCAATGAGAGAGGTGACAGCCCTCTCTCCTGGATGGAAGAGAATTTGAGGTTGCATCCACACGATTTTTGTTCTTCGCATCAGCAAAAACAGTCTGATCACCTTGAATACTGCTTTCCTCCAATAATGAGCTGTCACCTTTTAAAACAAAAAGTTCTAATAGGCAATACTGGACCTCGTACAGGACAAAGAACAGCAGTGCTGCCTGCCTTTCCATTTTGCCCCTTCTTCTGAGAGTATCTTGCTAAATGTGTTTTGCTTCACAGGGTTCATCACTCAGATTCATCTTCTGACCCTTCTTTAGACCAGCTACTTGAAAGATACCTGTGACACAACTATTAATTGAAAATACAACAAATGCCAAACCCATTCCTCTTTTCCCCATACCTGCCGGGTGTGTTACAGCCCTCCAGAGTGTTCTGTTTCCATGAACTGGCTCGTCCATTCCCTTCATCAAACCCCCAAAGCTCAAGTGAACGTTTATCCCATCGCAATGACAGGGTTTGCATGGTCAAAGGAGTCAAGAACATTACTAGATTTCAGTAAAGGATGTTATTAGGTATACACAGAGCAATACTTGTATTTCACCTTAAAGGCCAAAGGTTTGGGGATTTTGTATGATGTCAGGGCAAAACCCTTGGGATTTGGACCCAGAGACATCTTGTGACCGGTGAAGCAACTCTCTTCCTCTGCCCAGATTTCTAATGCTGACAAGTGAATGCTGCCCATCTAGGCCCTGGCTGTAGCAGCCTTCTTAGCTGGAGGGTTTGCACCTTGCATCTGTTCTTGCACCTTGTCAGTCGGCTGCACGGCGCTACTGCCGACGCTGGACATGAGCGGTTGTGAGTCAGGCTGAGCTGGGTGCCACATGCCGGTCTCCTTTATGGCTTGTCTGTGCCTATGGGAAGCCCTCAGCAAGAACAGAGACATTAAGAACCCAGGTCTGCAAAATGAAAGTGGTTTATTTTCTTTTTTTTTTTTTTTTTTTTTTTAGCAAGAAGAAGGGATGAGGAAAGGCTGCAAGCACATAAACTCAATGCATTTACAATGGTTAGTGCTAAAGCTTTGCATGCAAGATTACCTACTGTGTACTGTGTCTTTAAAACGCTAATGGACCCACTGGAAAAAAAAAAAAACAAAACCAACAAAAAAAAAAAAAACAAAACCCCAAACCCATGACAGTCCACTAGCAACTAGCACACTAACAGGTTCTCATCTGACACCAGTAGGGAACCGAAGATATTTTATTATTTGGAAACTCCATATAGGGAAAGCCAGCCTTGAATCTGTCATTACTCCAAGAACCGCACCTCCCCTGGGAGTTAATTATTTTCTTAAAATGCAACTTGTACTGTTAGTTTAAAACATTCCAACTGTGTTCGCACTCTTTAAATCTTCTGTAAACCTTAGAGTTTAAATCACTTGCAGATAAGAGTAATTCTATTAGAAAAAAAAAGTTCGGTGGAAGGGGAAAGAGAGGGAAATAAAAGGGCATTGATAGAAGCGTCCTTTGGGTGCCCATTGCCCTGTCACCTTTAGAACTTGGCAGGAGTTGCAGCCCACAGTAACTTTATAGGTCCTGGCACAAAATGAAACAAAATAGGTGCATGCCACATTTTCCTTCCAAAAAAACACCGGAGAGAGACTTACCTCCTTTGTAAGGGGCTGAATATCTGAAAAGGTATGTTAAATCAAAAAAAAGAAAAAAAGTGGGACTGACAGGTCATAGCCTTTTCTGGGCTTCTATTTTGAAAGAAGGTATTGGGCAAAGAGCTGCCTCTGGCTGGAGTCACATTTGGTAACTGAAGGGCTTGTAGAAGTGTTTAAATATAGGGCGCTACTGCAGCATTTGACCATCTGAGCTCCTCTTGCTTTGGCTCCTCTTGCTGCTTTCATGGGAATTCCGGGGCATTAAAAAAAAAAAAAAAAAAAAAAAAAAGAACTCATTGCTGCGGGTTTGCCACGAGTGAGCCGGGGAGAGAGCGTATGTGTCATTTTTGGAACTGTCTGTGCAATCATTCGTATGCTGTATTGGCCAGGCTCCTAGAATTAAGGGTAATTCAGTGGTTCCAGAGCTTGGCTTTTTTTTTTCCCCCCCCTCCCTCTTGCCCTCCCCCACCCCCCTTTCTCTCTCTAATTTTTTTGGGCTGAAAATCAGCTTCCCAAAATCTTTGAGGACTGTTTTTCTTTTTTAACCAGTTTTCTTTTGCAGGATTGTGTTGGTTGAGCTGTTGTTTTAACCAGCAGCGCGTACCAAACACCCCCCACCTGCGGGAACTCGTCGTGAAGGGGGGAGATGGGTAAAAGCAAAGCGCGCATCGCTAATGGTGCCGAGGCTCTCCGGTAGCTAAGGTAATAGAACTCATTATTTTGCGAGGCAAATTTCACCCTTCCCTCCAAAAAAAATGCTGGATTTGATGAGTCTGTTAAACTCGGAGATAGCCTAAAACTGGAACCATCCCCCAGCCTTTCGCCGGGTCAAAGGGCCTTAACAGGAGACCCAGTTCCTACTGAATATTGAGTTCTGCAAGTGAGAGTGCTGCACAGAGTTATCTTCTCCTCAACCCCTCAAAATCTTGGCTTCATAAAAGCGCATTGATTATTGCATGCATGGGTGACTTAAGCGTTCACTGAAAAAGGCTGATGCACCTCTGCCTGGGAGATCCCGAATGTCAGGGCCATATACCAACAAGCTAATTTGAATTACTCCGGTAGCAACCTAAACCTTAAGGCCTTGGGGTTTGTTACAGTGAGACAAAGAAAAAATGGCCCACGAACTTTAGTTTTTTAATAACTTGTTCAGAAAAGAAGCACCCATGGTGCAATACGTAAATTTGTCAGGTGATTCTGCTTTACTTTAGGTGGGTGTCTTTACGTGTATTCCTGACTTAAATGATGATATCCGTGCTGAATAAGTTAACATACTTGTTGTGCTCATGCTTGTGACCAGTCCTGTGCACAGCGAAGTCATCAGGCTGCACAAAACAAGGACGAACGTTACGCCTTTACCCGCACGAGACAGGCGAGTGATGGATTCCGTTGCGCATTGCTGTAGAGGTCAATACTGGCCTCACCCGCTGCGCCCTGGGACTTCTCTTCTGCGATGGTCACGTCAGTGATTTATGTCTCAAGAAATCTGAGTTCTGATGCAGCGTTACCTGGGCTCTGCTGGCAGCGCCGTCGCCTTCGGGCCAGGAGGTTATTTACATTCTACACCAGGACTTCGTTCTCGGCTGGTGGAGCATGCGAGCAGTGGAGCTACCCTGCTGGCTGTGCTGCTCTTGGGATGGCGTATTGGGAAGGTGTCTCCCGTGGCTGTGCAGGTGGGACATTAATCTTTTGGCACCTGGAAGGAAAGCAGAGCGTCAGGCAGAAGCGAGGATCCCCTCTCACAGCTTTAGCTGCATCTTCTCTGCTTTTTCTGCCTTTTTTTTTTAAGTGCCCAGTTAACCGTGTTGGGACGGAGGCGCTGTGTGTCAGCGGAGGTGCGCTGCGTGCTACCTCGCCTGCATTTCCACAACTGATGGATCACATCCCTTCGTCTAAGCATGGTGTCAGAAGGCTCTTCCTTGAATACTGTTATCACCTTTGCAGCTTCAATCGCCACTTTATAGAGAAACTGAGGCAGAGACGGATCGCAGGACATACCCCTCTCGTGGACTCGGCTGAGGATTAGATCCGAGGGGCTTTGCACCATCACGCTGCCTGCGGCCGAGCACAGGGACGATTCAGATTCCTTGTGCCACACGTAACCAAGGGGCGTCTCTGATTTAAGTACATTGGAAGAACCTGCAGGAAAGAGATTGACGTGTTCTGAAAAACTGATCCTGCCAAACTTTCCTGCCTGGATTAAATGACCCTAGAGTCAAAGCATGGGATGCGGGAGGAGATATTTGAGAGCATCTGTGCAATGCCTGTCTCTAGGCCAAAGAAAAGGCAGAAAGAACCCAAATAATGTATGTTCCAGCTGAAGTTCTGGTCAGACTGGATGACGCAGTAATGAAGCTGCCACAAGAAATGTCTGTTTTCATAAGCTTTTTTTGCATCATTTTGCAAATGCCAGACGATTTCTGTACTGCACATGTGCAGCTGAAATTTCAGCTCCCTTCTATCTGCCCGCTGGCCGGCTGTACCAACCCGCTCTGCTTTTGATTCTGCAACCATTTGTCTTGGAGCCTCTTGAGACTGGGGAAGGTGATTAAATTTTGTGATGCAGATAGGGTTCTTCTGTTCTGTAGAAATAACGCTGGCGATATAAGCGGTGAAAGAATCTTTTCCCCCAAGCTTGAACGAAAACTCCCGTGCATTAGGTCGAATTAGAGCAGATCAAGAATTTTTTTCTGGAGGTATTGGTGACTTTCTCCAGTTCGCTTCAAGAAAATAAAACTTCTAATGCAAAAGGATCCTAACATAGAGCACGGAATAGTCTTTATATAGATGCTTATCAGCAGAGTAGGAAACACTTATGATTATGTTTTTAGGCAGAATAAACCTATATAAAGTACGAATTTCCTCTTAAAACTGACCTGTGTGTAATGAGACACAGGAGCCCACTGAAAATAATGAGCTGTTAAGGAAATAAACAGTTAAAATAAAAAGCTAAACAGCTTCGGAAAGACAAAAAGAGAGTCAAATGTGATATAAAGACGTACTTACTTGCTTACAGAGGGTAAGGGGATCCGCTTGAAGTGCGTAAACTTGAGAAGCCCTGGGTAATATGGCTGCTGTTTGCCTATTTACCCAGATGGGCTGAAATATCCTATTAATAATAATAATAATTTGTACTCGGAGCTTTGCAAGTACTTTGCAAACTTAAAATACCTCTTTCAAATCTCCCTGCAAATGCAAGTGATTCCACCTGGCAGCGCTGGGGCTGATGCATGGCCCTGCCTGCGCTGCCAGGGAGGCTCATGGGGATGCAGGATGTGGCCACCGGGCGCTGTGCCTTTCATGGGCACGCAGCTGGTGGGGTAGTGAGAGACAGGGGTAACACAACTTCTCCACGTGGATCACAGTCCACCAGCACCAGACAATTTTTTTGTCTGACTGCTGCAGCTGAGGAGGCCGCTGAAATGATTAACGCTGTGCTGGTTTCCATTGCAAGAGCAAACAAAAAAGCGATCTACACAACTCTTTCTTTCTCTTAAAGCAGCGTTCAAAAAAGTGTGCAGTACAGGAGATGATATGACATTTTGAAAGCACCAAAAGTGAGCTGAGGACCGTGAAGCTCGTCAGCAGACCCTCGATGGATTGGAGCCGTCTCTGCCCACCGCAGCCAGCACGGGGCACTGCTTCTACAGCTGCGGCCTCCTGGCTCGGCCCCACTCCCGCTTTCTGCCTTATCAGTGTATTGATTTACAATTAATCTTCCATGTTGTTTCACAAGGACCTTGGGATAAGATTCTATCACTTTTGTTTATCACAAATCATGACCGTCCTTGCTGCGTAGGTGAGGTGCAGAAAGTACACAAAGGGTTTTTTCGGGATATAAAATGTGTAGGACTTCGCTGGGGACATGAATTGAGTCTGAATTGAAAATTTACTTGCTTGAATTTTTCCTGTTTCAGCATACTTATGGAATGCTGCTTCTCTGCAGTAAAGGCTGTCATCGGTTGTTTCTTTCCCGTAGAGAAAGAATTGAGTCTGTGATTAAAAAATCTGTTAGACTTGCATTTTTAGGTATCGTGCTCATCTGATCAGGTCATCTGCAAGGTAGTCCAGAGACACTATGGTCCACCCTTGTCTTCAGAGCGTGAACAGAGCGGCAGCCAGCGAGCCCTCAGCTCGTCATGAAAAGCCTGGCCAATGCTGCCGTGGGCAGTGGGGACGTGTCCCCCCCTGGCCCCCACGGGATCTGGTGATGCCCAGTAGCAATGCTGGGGTTGGGGCAATGGGATTGCTCCCGAGAGCTCTGCCCCTGAACACTGCCTGCTTCGTTCTTTCCACACAGTAAAAGAAGTTGTCCGCAGGCATTAATTCCTATCCTGACTTAAACGGAATTTCTCATCCTACTGGAGCATAAAACGAGGAGTAATTAGTTTTAATGTATCTACAGCCTCTTCAACGGAAAAGAAAAATCTCATACCCTTGGCTCTCCTTGGTGTGACTGAGCCTCATTAAGGTCCCTGAAGTTTAAAACAACACAAAGAGAAGTGTGCTTTGTACGAGAGCGATGTCCCTTTCTGTTCTGCCTGCTTACCTCTTCTGGGGCACGTTTGTCCCCGAGTGTCCTCCCTTCCGACCATGCCTGGTACAGCACAAAGCTGCGGGTATCATTTACAGAGTCAGGTGCGTTGTGCAGCAGCAAACAAGTGTCTGCGAGACGGAAAAAAGGCTCGTGGCGTTGGCGGGAAGGTGCCGTTAGCATTCGGTAGAACTGGGCCTCAGCACCTAGTACTCAACAGACTAAAGCCAACAGGTTGTGGTGCTCTGGCCCTTGGAGAAAGCAGCTTCTGAGCTGGATCAAAGGCAGGCGAATTGGAAGAGATGATTAAGTGCAGCCGGTGTGAGACGCTTCATCTGGGCAATAGGGTACGAATCACCTTTTTGACCACGAAAAGATCTCATTCCTCCCCCACCACGGAACAGCTACCTGGTGAAATTGGACAACTAAAGCTGAGCAAGGGCAAGGAAGAAGACTTTTCAGATAGGTTGGCTCAAAAAGTCTGAGTATTTTAGGAAGAGACCAGAAAAGCCTTTATTTTGTTCTGCCTAAAGGCTGCTTGGTTACTCTCTTCATCAGACTTTTTTACATTTTTCACGTAAAACAAGGCACTTTTTTATGCTTGGTGACCTGAATATTGGGCGCACATGTTCTAGCACCTGAGTGAAGAGACAACGAAGTTGGCCGAGGGTGAGTTGAGGAGTTGGCCAGCCTTTCCAGTGCTAGCACATTACTCTTACTGAAGAGGTGAGGCATCCGGGGAAGTTCTTCCTTGTGCCAGCTTTCATTGGCCATGTCTACAGAAATGTTAAGCACTATTTTTTATGTTGCATTTGCTTGTTTTTGTTTCTTTTCCCCTATTGGTTCCATTCCAGGACCGTTGAGTGTACGAGGATGCAAGTAAAGTGGCATTCTCTGTTGCCTTAATTTTGTCAGTTGGAAAGTTTTCAAAGTTAATATTTACATGAAATGATCTAAAATTCATCGAGCTTGATGCATGTTTGTTTAACATATTTAGGTGATGGCTGTATTTATTTTTTTAAACTACTTGCACGTTAAGGTACTTCAATGATGCACGCAGTTTTAACAAAACCTATCTTTCTCTAAGCCCTTATCACAGTTGTTAAAGATTTTTTATATTAGTTCTGTAATTACACCTTTTAAAAAAATTTATAGATATTTCTCACTTCAGGACAAAAAAAAAAAAGCATTTTAACATAAAAGTCCTTTGGAGTGAACAGAAAATGCAAACTTCGCTGGATTTTAGGCATTCTAATGGGTTTCAGAATAAAATATGTTTCAGATGCTCCTGAAAGTCTTAGGAAATTAAATTCCCTGGACCAGTTCTTCAACCTGTAGAAATCATTGCAGCACCATGGGTTTTTCTCAAGTGCACGGTGCATAGCCCGACCCGAGCATGTCCTCTGCAGGCGGGCGGAAGGCCTCGAGCGCTCTGCCGGTCTGAGCTGGCGTTAGCTCCGTGGGCTCCCCCTGTAAGGGAGGCTGGAGGTTTCCAGTATTTGCTGAAAAGAAGAGCAGTACTGCATGAAATAATGTTCTAATCAGAATTCCCCCCTCACTTAAACTCTGTTTAGATAGACAGTTAATTTATCTCTGTTTAACTGCTGAATCAATTCATCCATCAAAGCTACAAAAGCTAATTAGCTGGAGTCAGAGCAGCAGCGGCTCTGATGCACAGTAGGGTATGTAATACCTTATAAAATTGCAGCAGGGGATACAAGGTACATTTCCCTGCATATGCCTTAAAGCTGCCCATGAGGCCCCGGCAGCCAATCCCCGCCGCGATTGCAAGCGCCGGCTTTGGTAGGGAATCCGCCTCGTGCCATCGCTCAGGGACCTTCTCCCGTAGCCTCCTCCCCGGGCGCTCGCCCTGCCTGGTTCTCCATCCAGCAAAGCGAGCGCCGCTGTTCTGTGGAGCCCAGGGCTGAGCCATGCAGGTACCCAGGAGGACAAAAAATTTTGTGGAAGGAAAGGTAGCTTGCGGGCTTGGAGACGGAGCCCCAGATGTTGCGGGCAGTCCCTACAGCATCACCGCTCACCCGGCTTGGACTGCAGCCAGGTGGCGGGTTAGGAAGGAGCATTGCCAGAGCGCTGTGTTGTCTGGAGTGTGGTTTGCTGCTTGGGGTTGAGGCTTCTTTTGTGCAAAGCCCTGATTTCTGCCATTGGTGCGATGGGGAATTCCCACAGCACTGCTCTCGCGGTGCTGCTGTTGCAGTAACCCGTTTTAACTGACGGTAGGTGATACGCAACTACAAAAAAAAATGTCCACTGAAGGTGCAGAGGGACAGGGCTGAATACCACAGGGAGAAGAGCCTGTGCATGAGGTAGAATTGTTCCCCTTGGGTGTTTCACGGTGTTGTTCAGATGCAGGATTTCTTCTTTATTGCCCAACAGTGGACAGCAAGGGAAAAACATGGGGATAGCTGACTGAGCAGGAACTGCCAGAGGTGCGACGCCTCGGACAGATCTGTAGAGCTGATCTGGATGAAGCGAACAAGGCACTTCTGTGGAGATCCAAAGGCAAGGAACAGCAAACCCCAGAAAATCTATATGGGTCTTCTCCGAGTGCCAGGATGTGTCAGATATGTCAACTTTTTTCCCTGATAAAAATCAGAAAATAATGTGTTAGCAGTATCTTAGGTGCTGGCAACATATTCCAAAAGCAGGGCAGTTCTTAAGAAACATGAACCTTGTTTTCATACTCCCTGCCATTAAATATCACGCTCTCAACAGTTATCTCCTAGCAGAATGTCTTATAAATCTTTCTCACTCCTATAGCCTTTTTCTATCCCTAGTCGATTCAATGGAGCAAATACGTACCGCTTATTAACCACTCTTGTATCGTATGCCACAGGGTCCATTTGACACCACGTCATCTCTACAGAGTGTTATCGTGTACCCATATCAGCCTTGAAGCTGTCTGCAATAAATATCCACTTTGTCAAGAGCAGAACACCCTGGAAGAGTCCCACTACCTGCTGTGGTCATCAGCCTGAGGTCTAAAGCTACCTAACGCAATGCCCAAAGGTGAGCACCGTCCTTGTCTGCTTTAAGACTTTGAGGACTCTGCGTTGCCGAGCTTCAAGCAATTTGCTTCAAGCAAAAAAAAATTATTTTTGTCGTGTGGAAGTAGCGTGGTTCACCATTCCTGTGCACCGTTTCACACGCCGTCGTTGCAATTGTGAAATTTGGTGTCCATCAAATGCTGATAAGTTGCTTGATGCGCCGTTTGTCATCCTCCGAGGCAGCATGCGCTCCGTGTTTTCTTAACACATGTTCCACGTTAACGGTTTTCATGGACTATGAATCCATAAAAATACACGTGGAACAGAGGGCGCACAGTGCAGTCGTGTCTGCCTGACTCCTTCCCGTTCTAATTGGGCAGCAGTGCTGTTTAATAGAGTCTGTGGAGTCTGTTTAACTGCGTTCTGCCCGAACAATGCTCTATTCATGTTCGCAACAGAACACGAGTGATTGGACTAATATCTTTAAACTAGAAAACAAGTCTTAATTGGAACAGATGCTGCAAATACCGATGCAAATGGCCAGCTCTTGTGTGATCAAAACCAGGTACAGTCCATTGATTTGTTTTTAATAGTGGCTTTCATTTTTTATTAGTGTACACAAAACTCACTAACACTATACAAAAAGTCAGTAACAATATTCTGAAAAATCATCTTGTTTAAAACAGGCTCGGCCAGGCATTGTTTCTGGCAAGGCGCTGTGAAAGGGTTTCCGTCCCAGTTTGGCAGATCACGTTACCGAAACACTCTTCCCTACTTTCTTCTCGTCTAGAATTCAAATAATCCCAGTGATTTTCATGAAAAGCAAAAGCTATTGCTGTTACATTTAATAATCTGTTTGGGTATTCCCTTACATTGCAAACAGGCGTTCAGGTTAGATCAGGCTAAATAAATCCACAGCCCTGGGAAGTACGCATGCGTTAGGCCGCGACCCGCCTGCTGTCAGTACCCGCTCCAGCAGAACACGGCGTGCATTCCCAGTGCGGGAACATTTTGTCGTGGCAGCCTTTGGCCTGGGGAAGCTCCGAGATGTCAAGAATACAATGATTTGTATGCTAAGAATAGAAATGTTCTGTGGTTTTCTAGAACAAATTGGCTTTGTCTTGAGGACGTGTGAGCTATTTGATAATAGCGAGACTATCAAAACCACCCAGAGCAGAAACAAATTTGTTATGGCGCACCTGGCACTGATGAGTAGGTTACTGGTCTGCCTGTGTATGCAAATATTTTCAGTTACCTCAGTAGCTGCTGCTCAGAATTGGAATATATTTATATGTATATATGTGTGTGTATACACAGAGGTATTCGAAACTGGCTACAAGGATAAGATGCTGTTGTGGTCAAAATGAAAAGAGAAGTTGCATGCAAGAAAAGATGGCTTTTTGGCATCCTGGCAAGAAAAGAAAAGATAGAAGATGGCTCCGGTCCCAGTTTTCAAATCTGTGTGTTTGTATTGGGTTTTATTCTGAGAACTTTGTATCATTTAGCTTTGCAAGTGAATGTGTCGCAGAGGCTTATCAGACCTGGGTGCCTGTTCTCTGATGCTTTAGTGTGGTACAGCCGAAGACGGGTGGGTGCGATGCGGAGGGAATGAGCCTGGAAAGGAGACCTGAGGCCCTACGAGATAGCCACAGTTGCAGCTTATTTGGAATACAGCTGCAAAGCAGGTGATGTAATTAAAGGCTTAATTAAAGATAAATCCCCCAGGCGATGTCTCCTTGCACGTGGTGGGGAGAGCACTGGCACAGGGCTGGGAGAGCTGCTGTTGGGCTGGAGCGCCGGGGGCTCCGGCAGTGGGACCGAGGGCCATGCTCGCTGGCCTGCGGGGGGGCTGCTCCCTTCATCTCCTGTAATGGCGACGGCGATACGCAGGCTGTTATGAGCCCCAGCTGCTGATGGGACAAACAGAGGAAAAGCCACCCACCCGTTCAGGTATGCTTTGAGGGCTTCCAAGCCGAACAAATCCGCAGCCTCGCTCCGCTATTGCTGAGCCTCCCGCCGAGCCATCTGAGCGCAGAGGCAGAGCCGAGGTGTGTTTTGCCCCGTCAGGTGTGTTGAAAAGATACGACATTTGAGGAGGGCTGGGGACTGACTTGATGAAAGAATGGCATTGCTCGCTACCTACCGCAGCACGGACAGGTCAGAGACAGGACGGGAGAGACAAGGTTTGGATGGGTTTCAGGAGGGGCGTCCCAAAAAGGAGCTGGATTGAATTTGGCCTCCTTAGGAAAAGGCGGGCCCATCAGTCATCCCCGGCTTTGTAAAGCAATGAAAGGTATTGTGCTTGGCCAGCGAAACGCGCGGGGACACCCAGCCCGTGCCGGCAGAGGCATTTGCAATTTAAAGAGCAGTCGCTGTGGGCTGGACGGTTCTTTCCCTGTCTGCGTAGACTGGTGGGGTTTATTCCCCCAGAGACCAGACGGCATGGTTTGTGTTAGCTATGGTGACTCAATGGGTAGAGGACTGGAGGGTTCATAGGAGGGCTTTTCTAATATTACCCTTTAGTGTTTGCCCAAAGAAAATTCGGTCTTATGGCTTGATACGTTAAAAAAAAATAAATTCTCTAAAGGGGCTGGTACAAAAACATTAATTGCAGCAAATAACTAAGGGGCAGAGGGTAGCGGTTTGAAGGTCGGTCTCTTTCTTGATACGCTTCTTTTGGATTAACAGCAGCTCTGTACAAAAGCAGTGAATTTCTCCTTTTATTCTGAAGAACATGGGGAAAAACTATAGGCTTGTAGCCAAAGGACTGGCTTGGTTTCAGGTAACCAGTTTAGATAAATCGATGTGTATGAATTGATTCAGCCTACGTAAAATTATTCAGAGGCTCTGAAATAAATGATACTTTGAACAGGTTTGATGAGCTCTGTTATTTTTATTTGATGCGAATATTGTTGTAAACGTGCTTAGAAAAGGTTGCAGGTTCAATGCTAATACAAATCTGATGACAAGCAGCTTGCTGATGGCTGCGCTGTCCCCACCTTAGCTTTCCATTTACTGAGTTTTATGCTGAGAAATCATACGGGAAATTGCGTCCTCCCACATTCGCCAGTTTTTCATACCATGGCCAGCAACACGAAGTTTCCCCCACTCCCTCCAATCTGTTCCTCTTTCCCAAAGATGCACTGCGCTTGCAGAAGAGCGCAGCTCCTCCGGGACAGGCCTGGCACCTTCTCTTACCTGCAGACGTGCTACTCGTGGGCCTGGACAAAGCCAGCGTTCGGCCAGCTTTGGTTCATGCTGGAGGTAACAAGGGAAGCGGTGGCCTTCTGTTCCGATTAATCATTTTTAATGTTTGGATGCCCATGCATTTGATCTGTGTGGAATTTGGCAGAGGTGGTTCCCAGACGCTCATGTGAACGTTTTCTTTGGTCAAGCTGAAGGCAAGGTCCTACAGCCTGAATTTCACTTTGAGATTTCGGCTTGAAATTTTGCCGGTGGGGTGGAAGTGGCAGCTGTTGTGTTCTACAGGCTTTGATACAAACACACGGATTTTCCGTGAGGTCGGCGCGCAGTCCCGCGTCACCCTGGAGTTTTCAGCTGGGCTGGTGTTCATATGGGAGGAATATTGTCGTGAGATGCAGCCCATGGCAGGTCAAGTAAGGCTCCACGGGAAGGCATTTTAACCCTTTCTTGCTGGTGTCCATAGCTTGTGACAACTTGGGATAGAAAGGCGTATCTGCTGGCTCCCCACCTCCCCGTGGGAAGCTCTGCCAAGGTGCCGGGCAGGGAGCAGAGAGGGCTGGTGCCCCAGCAGGGTGGCAGGCAGCCCAGGGCTTCCTCCACACCCCCCGAGGCTGGGGGGAGCGTTGACTCTCACCGTCATTTTCCCTACTCCAGCTCTGAGCTAGCAAATTCGGAAGGGCGTTTGCAGAACGAGGCTTCAGAAGGCTTTTCACCACAGCTAAGCTGGGAACAAAGTCTGATGCTAACTCGGAAAACATGGTCTTTTTCCTCTGAAACCACTTCCTTCTTTCACTAGGAACTGGGCTGCAACCAGCCAACCCCACTCGAGCAATAACTGTTTTTAAATACAAGTGAAAGTATCGGCAACGCTGGAGAATAAAAATACCAGAGCCATGGGAAATGCTAGGAAGGTGGCCAATGGAAAGTACAGTCCCTCCTGTCGGGAGGGAGCTCTAGTTGTTGAATTGCTGAATTAATGAAACCTTACCAATGAGGTTCACTTCACAGAGTGCTGAAAGGAGCCCAGATTTCTTGCGTTGTCTTAGTGGTTACACTCGGATCCCAGATGGGCGGATAATAATGTTATAAATGATTTACTGCCGTACAGTATATGTTATGGGAGGTTTATAGAGATCAAATCGCACAGTGAGCTGGAAAATCCTCTCTATTGTTGAGGCTGTTCCTGGCTGCTCTTGGCAGAAGTGCATTAATGGCATGTGAGGGAGTTTGCCTTATTCAAACAATAGTGTAGGCATTATAATTTAATTGCTCCCATCATTAGGCCAGTTTTGTTAGAGAGAAAAAAAACACCCACAAATGAAAAAAAAAAAACCCAAAACCAGTGACTTTTTTCATAGCTGCATTTAATGAAGGACTCCCAGTCCCTCCTGGAAGAAGGCTTCTTTGCAACGCTGTATCTTACCGGTGGTGTAACAGCAGATTTTTATGTTCCAGTCCTAATCCTGGACCAGATTTCTGCTGCAGTTGTCTTTATTCCTGAAACTAAGTGCCTGCCTGACAAAGATTTCCTGGGCCAAATTTAGTAGCCTCCTACCTGCAACCTTAGGATAAGGGGTAAAATTTAGTCCTTGGGAAGGACACTCTCTGGACTGGAGAGAGAAAACCCGTATGAATTTTAAGTATTGCAAACACAGCATAACACACGGCAATATATAGCAAGCATAACAAGCAGGAGCAAAGCGTTTCTCGGCCTGCGGCCCTGGAGGCAGCGACGTGAAGTTCATCTCTGCTTCAGAGCTCGGATCCAGCGGTATGGCTTGTGATGATGGTCCCACCGATAGTAGCACACTTTCCCTTTGATGTATTTAAAGACTCCTTTCATTTGTTTATTTTTGCTGTCAAATTACTTCGCTTAGTCCCTTGTGCGAGCCAGATACTGCAGGATATTGTTACATTCAGTAAACAAGGAAGTGGAACCCGACACCCGAATGACAGTAAATTAAGTTATTTGCCAGTCAGGAGGGGCCAGGTTCCACATGTGCCGGACTTTACTCGGAGGCACGTCCCGTGCATGGCCCTTCCGAGCGAGCCAAGCTGTCCACCGGTCGCCCTGGTCTGCAGAGAGCTCATGCTTCCCCGAAGGTGCCGAGCACCGCGCCTGCCATGGGTTACACGGGATTTCGCTCCGTGAGCTACGTCACACGTGATAGAAATTGGATGTCTTCAGGTACCTTACTGTAGTATGACATTAAAGAGGTAGATGGTTCTCATCTGTTCCAAACTGGATGTCGGTATGGCTTGTGATGATGGTCCCACCGATAGTAGCACACTTTCCCTTTGATGTATTTAAAGACTCCTTTCATTTGTTTATTTTTGCTGTCAAATTACTTCGCTTAGTCCCTTGTGCGAGCCAGATACTGCAGGATATTGTTACATTCAGTAAACAAGGAAGTGGAACCCGACACCCGAATGACAGTAAATTAAGTTATTTGCCAGTCAGGAGGGGCCAGGTTCCACATGTGCCGGACTTTACTCGGAGGCACGTCCCGTGCATGGCCCTTCCGAGCGAGCCAAGCTGTCCACCGGTCGCCCTGGTCTGCAGAGAGTTCGTGCTTCCCCAAAGGCGCTGAGCACCGCGCCTGCCATGGGTTACACGGGATTTCGCTCCGTGAGCTACGTCACACGTGATAGAAATTGGATGTCTTCAGGTACCTTACTGTAGTATGACATTAAAGAGGTAGATGGTTCTCATCTGTTCCAAACTGGATGTGGGCCCTCTGTTCCCATTCACCGCTGCGCGTGGCATTTTATTTACGTGTATGACCTGCTAGCACCATGGGGACGCTAGTGACTCATGCAGAAAATCCTTATCAGTAAAGTATTTGTGTTTATTCATGGCTTTCCGCCATAGTTAAGCAGCTGACAGACCTCTCAGAAGAGCGCCGAGAGGAGGAGGTGGCTGTTTGGAAACCGTTTTGAGGATCTCGGTTGTAATGTGCAGCGTGAGGTCAAAGTTATCATTATGGCTTTCTGCTGCTGCTGTCATCATTTCACGATCAATATTTCTGTTTCAATAACAATACCTCCAAAATGATTTATGGCCCACCTCATTCCAAAATGAGGCCATCTCTAGCCAAAAAAACAGAAATGTTTTCCGTGCTCTTGATTTTCACATCAGCGCGGACCCGTCATGCCCATTGCCCAGGAGAAGCATCCCAAGCTTTTCCCGCAAATGAGAGGGCTTTCTATCCCGG
>NW_009258620.1:117490-120287 GCF_000687185.1 Egretta garzetta | reverse complement strand
GCGCCGGCTGTCCCCGCTGGGTGAGGCGCTCGGCTTCTCGTGGGCTGTGCCTACGGGTGCCCGGGGCGGGAGGCCGGGGGGTTATGCTGCCAGCTGTAATCGCTGCTCTGCGGCAGCGTGAGGCTCTTATTTGCTTTGTTTATTCAATCTCTCGTCACCCTGTAGGCATTTATATCTTGCCCCAGACTCACGATTACTGCTTTAATTATTAGCATTTCCTTTGCCAGCAGTTCCATAGCTTTCATTCCCTGAGTCAGCAGGGCCTGCTGCAATTGAAAGCCTTGAGTGCTTTACCCTACCGAGACACAACTGTAACTCGATGAGCCGTTTGCAATGGCAAACCCATTTTTAAACTCCCAAACCTGAAGAGCCTCACTTCAGTAAGTGCTGCTACCAGGAGTCTTTGCAAATAACGACTTTTCATGTCAAAGACCTGGATAATTTGGTAGGACAATGAGGAGTTGTTCGAGGTCTGAAGTTTGAAATACCTCAAAATTATTATAATTGGATGTGTTGCGGGGAGTGGGGGGGGGGACACCTCCATATTTTAAATACCTCCTTAAAAAACAAATTCATCAGTCAGATTCTGCAAACTAAGAAAGAAAATTCCGTGTTTATGTAGGACCTGGGCAAAAGAAACGAGTGGGTTCTCTCCACTGGTTCTGCAACTGGCATTAACACGCGAACGCTGGCCTGGCTTTTGAAGTCCTTGCTCAGTTCATACTTGGACAAAACTCTGACTGAGCTCCCCCTAGATGGCTGGGTGAGCAGCTGGCAGATGAAGTCTGACCCAAAAGCCGAGCACAGCCGGGGGTTGTGGGGATGTAATTAAAACAGTCGTCTCCCCGTAGAGGGAAAACTGCCACAGTTGCATTCAGCAGTTGCTTGGTGCTTTCTCTTTAAATGGCTCATGAGATTTTAGTTTTGGAATGAAACTTCTTTCTCAAAATCTCCCAGCCTTTAGACTTCTGGGCTGATTTCTGTAATCACTGTTCTGGTTTTAATGATTTTTGTTTGGTAGGAGAAGAACGTGGGTTGCTACCTAAACATGCCAAGCCATTGGAGAAAAACAAATCTAAACAGATACATTAAACATGAGAATCTGAAAATATACAAGAGGAAGCCTTCAGTGTCTATCCAGAGACAAACCTAATAAGCCCGTGCTTTCTATCAAAGGAAGTTTTGAGTGGCTCCCACAAGAATTCCGATTACAACGTGATGAATTTTACCTAATGAAGTTCCCGCTCACTTGCGATTTTTTTTCAGTCAGGTGGATCTGTTTCTAAACTCATCCATCTGCATTAGGTGCTTTTGCAGTTTCCATAGTAACCAGGCAATTCGTCATCTTTAACATATCTAGCCTTACAGTATCTTACTCTGGCCGTTTTATAAATGTGCAGCCAGAGGTATAGGGAACCAAGTGATTTGCCCAGGGTTACGGAGTTCATCTGCAGCTGAATAGGGTAAGAACATTGCTTTCCCCGGTTCCTGGAAAATGCCTTAACTGCCAGGCTGTCCTTTCCCAGGGAGGTATTTGCTGTATCAGATCAGCACCCGCTGAAGGTTGTTTCCCAAATGTTCTTTTTCTCAGACTCGAAAAAGAGACTTTCAGAAATGGAGAGGTTGGAGTTTCTGAGTGGTACAGGACAGAGTGAGTAATGAAACGAGAAATCAAAACTTGCAAGTAATGTATTCAGCATAAATGCCAGCCGCGTCCGTTGGGTAAATAACTCGCAATGAATAATTCAAGCAGCGTCATCACTACGGGGCATAGGAACAGGATTGGTTTTGAATCATTTGGCCTTTTTCTTCATGAAAAGTTCAACCCAGATTCAGACCCTGATGTGTTCCAGCTCTGGATCTGGGCTTTGCTTGTGGCTTGGCCAGAGATGGTCTAGGGTCAGATCAGGGCCTGTGCCGAGCACCCTCACTTCTCTTTGAAATCTAAAGAAATGCCAGGAATTTGGTATCTTATAGGATACAGTTCAAAGCCACCCTTCAAAAAAATGCATCTGTAGCCTCAAAACCTTGTGAAAATAGCAAAACATTGAACGCAACTGAGGAATCCTGGGTTAACACAGCTCACAGAGTAGGGAAAAGGCTGGTGGCCTTTGGAACAACTTCTCACATTAATTTTCCTCCAGTGCTGACAGCTTTGATTTATTGCCTTAAGGCTGGTTAGAAAACACCCAGACATGAGCGAAGCCAGGAGTTATGGCAAGAAAAGGAAAATATGGTAAGCGTAGTGATGAATAGCGCTGGTAGAGAGACAAGCACTGCTCTGCACTCCTGCTGCCCCCAAATATTGTCTTAGAGTGAAGATGGGAACAGAGGTTTTGCTTGCACTTTCGGTACTTCTTCTTTCACTTCTTCTGCTAGAAATCCTCTGGGGACCGTGGGTTTATTTTCTTTTTCTGTCCGTTGAATGCCAGCTGGAGCACCAGCCAAAGGAGGACTTTGAAAATGAGAAACACAGCAGCTGAGAAAGTTCTTTAAATTGTTTTGTTGTGAGAATCCGGTGTATTGATTCCTTCTCTTTCCTTTTCTCTGATGCTGAACAATGCTCAAGTGGGCTCTGTGTCTATACTTGATACCAGAATCCTGAGAGGCAGCTTCTCCATCCACCCGCCCATCCCATCTTCTGCATCTTATGTCTGGGGTTTCTTCTATTCGAGTTGCTGATATCCAGTCCTAAAATAGGACTTTTTTTTTTTTTTTTTTTTGTTTTTTTTTTTTTTTTTTTTTTTTTTATAATTTTTTTTAATAAAAATTTTTTTTTTTTTTTTTTTTTTTTTTT
>NW_009258620.1:106430-117370 GCF_000687185.1 Egretta garzetta | reverse complement strand
TTTTTTTTTTTTTTTTTTTTTACCCCCAAACCTGGGTTCAGGGAGAAACACATTTGCTGTATTTTGCCTTTATAGGTACTTCATCAGCTGCTGAGAATCCACCTCTCACGTGTCAGAGCCCCTGAGTGTCTGTAGGCTCAGCGAGCAGCGTTCCTGGGCACACAGCACGCTGCCCGAGTGCGTCCAGTTCTGTGTACAGTCCTGTGTACAGTTCGAGCTGGGATTGCTCTCATCGGACCAAAGAGAAGAGGAAGCTTCTCTTGGGATTTGCTGCTTCATCCTTGTCAGATAAGGCTTGGTGGTGGACTTCTGCATCGAAGTGGGTGTTTGACATTGAACTGGTCACTTGAAAGTCTGATTGCCTTGCCCATGCTGGTGAAAAAACAGTGCTGCTTGCAAGTGCTTCCTCCTCAGAAACCTAACCACCATGTTATTTCCCAACAGAAATGTGGTAAGATCATTTAAAGAGGGTTTTCTTGGTTACCAAAACTGTGTGCTGAGAATCCCTGGCTGCCCAGCGCTCTCACACCCCTTTTGCTGTATCAAATTCCTGTTTACAAAAGGAGAACTGGCCCTGCGAACCAAAACGAACGCAGTAACTGAGGAACACAGCTTCATGAAAGTTGTCTTTAATTTCATCAATGGTTTTAAATATTTAGAAAGCGCAATGTAAACATCTTAAGAGCAAGCAGGCAGATTTCTCTCGATGCTCAGAATTGTTGCGATTTATAAACAGAGAGGCAGTTCTCAGGGTGCGGAACCAATGTTTCAGACTTTCCACCAAAGTTATATATGCTCATGTCATTACAGCTCTTCCTTCAGCCTAAATTGTTGGCACAGCGTCCTGAAATGTTTCTCATTAGTAAACTTTTCATAACTTCCAAAACTGCAACAACTGTAGAATAAAATGTACCGGGATGCCAGCTGGAGTTGGCACTTGGCGCAGGGCTCTCCGCGCTGTTTGCTTAGCTGGATTTGAAGGATGTTCCGGACCAGCTAGCAGGACATGTGACTGAGTTTTGACCTAGACTGCTGGCCGGGTTCCAGTGATCCTGCATACTTCACGGGAATGCTTTCCACTTGTCGCTTTCATACCTCAGACCCAGCTTTTAACAATTTGCTCGTAAAACCAAGCCCAACAGCCATTGGGATATAGTTAGGGGTAATGGTACTTGGCTATATAAAGTAACAATGAGATTCCAGAACAGCTCAGTATGTATTTAATGCTGAATTAACAGTTTTCCAAGGTTAAGAGAGCCCTGCTTTCCCTTTTTTCCATCGCACAGTCTCAAAACTCCCAACAACTCTAATTTCTTTTACGAAGGCTCTCACCTGAGCAGACACGGAGCCGTACGTGTGACGGGGAACGGCACGCAGGGGCTGTAAGCAGATGCCGGAGGGCCAGCTGTAGACCACGTCTTTGTGCCATCCACTCGTCCTGAAGTGGTCAGAGTGGGGAGTGCTCTTGCAGGATTATAAAAAGTGTTGCTTTACACTTGTTTTCATGTCAGATGTTAGTACCGGTCTCGTGCTGAGAGGCATCAGGTGCGGTCTGGAATCGTCCATCTGTTGGGACGCAGGAGATGGTGAGATTGCTGCTGTTGGTTTATAGGTGGTGACGGCAGCACGGAGCTGGAGAGACGTGTTCATGGTCAGGCAGGAGCCAGGGGACTGAGAAATACCCTGTGCAGCTCTCCGCTGCTCTTCCTGGGTCTTCACCCTAAAATTTGATTTTTTCCTATTAGTATTCTAGGGCAACTGTAGGAGATGGGAGTCATTTCAGAGAGTGGAGCCACGAGGCCTCAGTTCAACCATTTCCCCAGGAAAGGTTAATTTGTGCATGAGTGATTTGAGCTCAGCTTAGTGAAGTTGTTTTACCTGATGCAGAGCGTTCAGACAATAAAAAAAGTAAGTCTTTTCCTGGACTTCTCTTCATTTTCAGATAATCGAGACTATTGTTTTAAATATATGAATTTTCAATCAAGACTTTTATTTGTGCATAAAGTATATAATTTCCTGGGTATAGATCTTATTTTCTTTTCTCCAGCAAGGAAAATAACATGTGAACCCTGAGTAGTTCTCAGATGCTGAATTCTAAATCATCTGAATTAAATTTGAATCCCAGTGGGTTCTGCACCTTCCCCATTGTTCATCACTTGCAGGGTTTATTACATTTTAGATGATACTATTAAACCCAGCCACCCCTAGAGATACTGGTTAGACTTGGTGAGTCTAAAGAGCAGAAGACCATGTATGTGTCCCCAGAGCTGTTCCAATTTACCAAAGCAGTAATTTAAGTTTCCTTTAAAAGGACAATGCATCGTAACTTTTTAAATATTGTATAAGTTGTTTACAATTTCAATTTCCCTCCCTCCAATACCTTTTAGGAATTATAAAATAAATGTGTATTCCCCCAATTTAGATAATTTTTATTTCTATTTAACAAACATTGATTTTACTCCCTTCCCCAGTGCTTTTGTTTACTGCCAAAATTAACGTGTTTTTTTGGCTTTGCTTTCCAGAGGGTCTGTCTGGGCACATTAACGGCAGTGGGTCCTGCTCCCTCCGCCCTGGCGTTGGTCGGTGCAGCTGCCCACGACTCCACCGTGGAGGTTTGGTGCTGAAAGGGTCTCGGAGCCCGTACAAGGAGTCCAGGCCTGTCTCATGCTTTATAGGGGCTTTTATAAGACTGTTCACTTGTAACAGTAGACACTAAAAGAGAGTTTTAAAACATTTTTGTTTCATGCCACATGGTGGAGGGCCCAACCTTCCTGGCTCTGAGTTGCTTACTGAAATTTTTTATGGCCCAGAGCTGCAGACGTTGACGAGACGCATGGTCCCAAGGGGCTTGACAGCATCCACTTCCAAGTGCAGGCTAGCCTGCTGCTTTCAGTAGCCGGACAGGCAGCTCGTCTGGCCTTGCTTGACTAAGCTTGACCCCCTGAGGGTGGCAAAGTCCTGTTGCATTCCTAAACTTGAACCATCGGGCAGCTTCGTGCTCCTCAGGAATCACAACTGGGCCACGCAGGTAAGGTGTCCTCGTAGGATGGGAGAGACCTCAAGTTCAGGGGTCCAGCCCTGGCCAAAGGAAGGAAGAGCTGCCCTAATTGTTTCTAATGGGCAACAGTGTGAACTCCTAAAATCTTCCCTTGCTGCTACTTAAGCCCACTTCTAACAGATGGAGATCAGAGGGAAACCTCCTCTGGGCTGGGCTGCGGCATCAGGGCTGAGCTTCTGGAGCCACCCATGGCTGGGCTGGGCCGCGGCAGCAGTTCCACAGCAAGGGCACCGCTGGGCTTGAGCACAGGAAGCCCACACTGCAAGTCACAGATCTGCAAGGAAAATTGAAAAGGAGGATTTGGACCATGTGGTGCCCATAAAAATGAATGCAAAATGTTTCTAAAAGTGTATGAGATCTGCAGATAGGGGTTTTTTATGTTTCAAAAGTGTTGAATATTAAAAAACCCTCAACAGGAGTTTAAATAAACACAGGCAAGTGAGTCATCAAGAAGATATAAAATCATCAGGAAAGGCTGAGTTTGTTTTAATACGGGGATTACTGTAAACACTAGGAGTGCATGGTAACAATTTGTAGCCCATGTGTTTTGAAATATCATAACTGGTGTCAATAAACACATTAAAATTCAACTTCAGAGAGCTTTGTGGATGTTTGGAGTGTCACGAAGACATTGCAAAATGGGGATTTTAGATGGAAACAAGTATGGGAGCAATCAAACACAGCTCCTATGTGAAGAAAGGGATCTTGTCAAGTTGTTAGCGCTAAGCATCTGTGATGGTGATTATTGCTTCTTACTGGCTAAGAACTGCTCTCAGCCCCTGATTTCTTTCACGCTGTCTCTCTTGCCTTCCACCCTGACTGCTCGTTTGTCTCACCCACCTGCTACGTCTCACTCAGCCCAAATTCTTTTGAGCAGGGCCTGCCCGTTGCTCTTTGCTCCTGCAGTCCTTGGGAAAGCCCGACGGATTTCCAGGCGCTGTCTCAATATAAATAATAAATTCGGTTTGTATCTGTACCGGGATGACTTGTGGCGCAAGGTAAGTGTGGTCCTCGCGTGCTGACAGGCTGACTTGGTACAGGGGTCTATCATTGCCGCAGCGTTTGACGCGCTTGGTCCTTCCATGCTCTGCGAACCGCCCGCTCCGCGGTTTCGGGGCATGGAGAAGGCTGAGCAGCCTCCCTTCTGTCTTCCGCACATACGGTCTCAGCAGTGAAACAGAAGATTTTTGTCCCTCCTCATTCACACTTCCACTGGGCCGAAATACCCTCTTTTCCTCACTTTTTCCTCTTGCAATATTTATTTCTGATGCATTTGGATTCACTCCATAAATGCACTCCTATTTGTTACACAAATCATATGCATGCTCCAGGGAGATGGTTCTGTAACTGTGATCTTTCAGCTGTAACAGCACAGACTTCTAACACTTAAGCTTTAGCGCTTTCATAAATCTTTGGTTTGTTTTTGGGATATCCCAGAAAGTGCTAAATTACTACGGGACGTAAAAAGGCAGCGTACTGCTGTTTACACGACTCTCTGCCTTGAGACTCATGTCCGCCACATGCCAGCCTCTTGGTTTTTCTTATTTTCATATTTTTGGTTTATTTAATGCATTGCTTCACAGCAATCAGAAGTTCCAGCTTAAAATCCCCTTGGAAAGCTGTGTTGGCAGCAACTGTCACCCTGTTGGCAGAGCCGCTGTCACAGAGCACTCTCATAACCAACAGCCCAACATCTGTCCTCCCCATCCGAAGAAGGCGACAAGGAAACCATAAGCCAAGAAGATTATTAGAATTTGGGTGGGGGGGTGTGTGTGTGTGTGTGTAAACAAAGATGGAGGAGAGATGTGCCCCAGTGAGGTGGTGAATGTATCTTGACTACGAAAGCTAAGTTATTTTATGGACCAGTTAATGCCAATTCATCAAGTCCCTGTCAAGTTTAAGAAGGATAAGGCAGGTCTTCCTTGGAGCTGTGTGTCTGAGATTTCCCAAAGATTGTGTTAGCCAGAAAAATCAGTTGCCTGCAGGAAACTGAGAAAGACTTGGAGAGGAATGAGTTTGGGAAACGAGCAAATTCCTTGTAATTGTCCCCTTTTTCTGTAAAACGGAAAAGAATCATGATTCCATGGATTTCATTAAGGGATTCTCTGATGAAGCGTTATTATTCCTGGGGTATCCCCTGTATTTGGTGTATTACCATCACATCGCCTCAACTGCTGCCCTGTACCGTGCCTGCTCGGAATGAGGTTACGTCCAGGAAACAGCCAGCTGAGGGTGACAAGACCCACATAAATGCGAAGGAAAAACAGGGAAGGTATCAAAATAGTCTGGTGTAGAAAGGCATGGAGAGAAGCACCTCTCCCTCAGTCCCTGGTCCCCTGTTTTTGGTAACGCTTTCTAGATGTGGAGAGACATTTACCCCTGCTGCTACAGATCTCACGCGTCAGTCGGGCCCTTGGGGCTCACGGGGGCGTACAGACTAGGGGTTAGCCAAGCCTTTTCCCTCTGGCTTATACCCCAGGTAAACTCGGACCTCCCAAAACTCATCACCCTTTTCTGGGTGCTCTCCAGTCTGGCCTGATTCACTCAGAGTCTGCCCTGAGCTGCTTGCTTGTCTCCATTCGCGCTGGGAGGGAGGATGGCTGCGCAGAAAGGACAAGCCCTGCCTTGCCGGGGGGATCAATTCTGTGTGGGCGACATGGTCAATGAAGCAAAAAGACGTGCGTAAGCTGGTAAGTGAGAATGTGTGCTCAGCACTGACATACAAAGCAAGGCTGGCCTATAAACAACACGTTCAACCATCTATGAATTTTTACAATCCAATGTCTGTGGGACAGAGCTCGTTTATGTTTGGTGTGTTGTGGGAATTACATTATTGCTGCATTTCCAATATGTCTCTCAGCTTCAAGTTCATATTCCATCCCATTAGGAGGTGACAAACAGTGGATGCCATCTAGTCAAGACACTAGCAGCTCGCGTGGAATGGATTTGCTCCTCCTTGTGTCTCCCCGCAGCTGGCAGCCCCTGGCAAACGGCAAAGGCCAAAGGCAGACTGGCTCTCGGAAAATGAGCTGTCTTTCTGTTCCCAAATGAGATCTTGTCATATCAGGGTAAGATGTACCGCCAGGTGAGCACAAGAAATTTCTGATGTCTCATATTGTCTCTTCTGTGAGTTCCATTTACAGTACTTCAGCTAAACACAAACTAATTTCACTTCATACAAACCCTACAGTAACAAAGTTAATTCGTCCATGCCCTTCTTAAGGTGATTTGTGGCAGAACCAATATGAGAGAACAGATAAACACTCCTGCGTCTAGGTTCAAATGCCATTTAATAATCACAGTCAATATTCCCTTGTTTTAATACTCAACATCATGTTCAAAAGGGAGTGCTTCGCTGCAAGCTGCACGCAGACCACGCAGGATTAAATGGGGCTTCTAGCGTGATGCATGTAACAGCCTCTTAAATGATTAGGACACCTGTTGACATTAATATAGAAGCACGCATGGAAACAAGTGTGCCACACACTGCAATATATGTACACAAATATTAAGAGGATTAGAGAAATTGCTAAAATGGATGGAGTGGCATTTAACACAAACACGTCTGGAATCTAAGCAGAATGGAAATAACATGCGCAGAGCTGATCCCTTGTTAGATGGTTTGTTTTTTTTTTTTCCAGTAGTTCATCTGGGGTATAAACGTCTCAGTACAAGGAGGCCATTTGCTTGCACTTAAAATTTCTGTTAAATATATATCTTTGTTTGGAATCTGCCTCTAATTCATAACCACCTTCATTTAGGAGCTAGCACCTTTGCCATGCGAGCTGCAGGAAAAAGTAATTAAATTTAATAGAAGCCACCCTTGCTTTGAAGCTGCCCTGGATTTAGAGCCACAAGGAGAAGCAATTAAACTCTGGCAGCTTAGGATTCAAACTGAAGTTATATAGCGATTTTTTTTTTTTAAAGGAAATTTTCTTTGTAAATGGGTCTGGATTGTCAGATGAGATTGGATTCAAAGCTACAGAAATTTCCTTCTTTGGGATATCTTCTCTTGAAGCAAAATTTAAAAACCCCCAGTGCTTAGATGTGACATGGGGATCAGTTGTGAAGATCTGGGATATTTTTAATCCTTCTGAACAAATTCCAAAAAAAAAAGAGTTTGTTCTTCTCAGCAAAGTGCTGAATGGAAAGGAGAGGCACAGAAGGCAGGCATCCGCGTGGCTGCTTACTTGCAGGCAGGTCAGCTTGTCAGCAGGCTAGGATATAGATTGATTAGGGGAAGGAATTTCTTTGCACGAGAAGGCATTATAAGCATTGTTTAAAGCCATCGGCATTTTCTAAACCAGCAAGAGGCAGAAATTATTATTTCAGTTCTGTGATTTCACAAAAAAAAAAAAAAAAAATTATTCTTTAAGTAACAGGACAGGAAAAAAAGGCCCCAGAATGCCATAATCGGTGCCAAACAGTTCTACCTATTTAAAAATCTTTTTAGGAGTTTTCTATAAAGGATCAGAAAGGAAGCAGTTGGAAAAGGTCTGCTTCTGACACAGATGTTATTCAGGCAGCAACCTGGTAATTCAGTTAATACTTACAGGGAGGCAAATTGTCCTAATCTTCACCAACTCTGAAAAATTGAGTTATCGTCATGCATGTATTTTGCAACACATGCTTTTCTATTCTGAGGGAAAAAATGCTCTCGGGCTCGTGACAGGGACACGTTCATGGTCCATGACCCGTGGATCAGACTCGGTGAATTTGATAGTCCTCTGGCTGGAGCCATGGAGAAGCTACGCTGGCCGTATCCAGGGAAGTGCCTGGGATCAGGTAACTTGCTGGGAAAATGTACATCCCTAGCGATGGTGACCAGCCTGTAACAGGGGGACGGGCAAACAGTGCTGGGGAGCAACCAGCTCTGTGAAGAACATTGACCCCAACATTTTGGCTATCCCAGCTGTAATCTTTGGCAATGGGTCTGGGTTATTCAAAGGGGGTATCACAGGTGATAGCGGCCCAAGGTGGGTTTTTACAGCAATTGTTGGTCACTCAGAAGTCAAAGCTACAATGCTGGGAGCTGGACGGAAAGAATGTTACATGGGAGAAGCAGCTTGGTCTAAAAGAGGGGTCCTGGCCCTGAATTACCCTGTTGGCCACGACAGTTACACGCTGGGATGATACGGAAAGGATCTGGAGACATGTCTATGAGTATGAGCTGAGGATCAAAGCTAGTGAAAGGCCAGTGCTGCTGAGTGAAGCCCCCCTCAATCCTCCACAGAACCAGGGAAAATGCCAGAGATCAAGTTCGAAGGCTCCACGGACCCGGCTCTGTAGGTTGCAGCCCAGGCAGCTCTGGCACTCTGTGCATCAGCCCGTATTACTGGGATAGTCACGGACAGCGGGGATGGTGTTACCCACACTGTCCCCATATAGGAAGGATACTGTTTACCCCATGCTGTCTCCAGGCTGGATACTGCTGGCCAGGATGTCACCAAATGTTTTATGAAGCTTTTGGAGAGTGGACACGCTTTTGTTAGCACAGCTGAAAGGGAAGTTGTGAGAGATATTGAAGAGAAGTTGTGCTACGTAGCTTTAGACCCCATCCAAGAAATAAGAGCAAAGTCAGAAGAAATCACAAAAGAACACAGATTGCCTGACAACAATATCATCCAGATAGACAACAGCTCTTTCGTGCACCAGAGACCCTTTTCGTGCCTACAAACATTGGAGTTGAAGCTCCTGGTGTGCACAAAATGACCTTCAACAGCATCGTGAAGCGTGACATCGACGAGTGCAGGAATCTTTATGGCAACATCCTGCTCTCCGGTGGGTCCACCCTCTTCCCTGGCCCAGAGGAGCGGATCCTGGAGGAGATGAAGCTGCCAGTGCCTGCTGGCATGTTTGTGAGGATCTTTGCACCCTTGCGAGAAAATACTGTGTGTGGATTGGGGCTTCCCTCCTCACCTGCCTGACATCTTTCAAATAAATGTGGGTCACTAGGAGCGAGTACAAGGATTTGGGGGCAGCTGTTGTTCACCAGAAATGCTTTTAAGGAGAAGGTCAGACCAAGTGAACAGCTTGGTACAGCAATGCAAGAAACCTGGCTGAGAGCTGGCTGCCCTGAAAGGTGCTACAGCTGTTTGTGCATTTGTTGGCTGGCAAAACCTGTACGAGAAGAAAACACTAAAAACATTGGTAAGGAGAATCTTACTGTTTATCATCTCTCTTCCCCTTCCCTTTCCCTGTCCCCCTCCCCTCCGTGGAGTTTACAGGTGCGCACACATCACAGGGATGCAGTAACTCCTGAACTGATGCTCAGCCTGCCTTGGAGCTGTGTGGGGAGGAGCGGGCCTCCTCTGCTGGGAGATTCTTCCCTCTAAGGTCTCTGAGATATCTGGGGTTTGTATTCTAAAACTAGCTCTCACGTTATTTTTTGACCTCATTAAAAATGTTTCCTCTAGAAACCCAGCAAAACCCCAAACAGAATCCAAATATAAATCAATGCAAATGCAATTACTGTAACCGACCCTCCTCTGTGCCTGAGGGTCTGAAAAAAATCCATTGATTCTCCGCTGTAATTTGTCTGGGAATTAAGAACACCCAGTTTCACTTCCAAGCACTAGCCCTGAATCAAAATGCTCTGCGCTGCCGGCTCCCTGGAGGAAGCAGCGCTGCCGGTGCAGCTGCGGAGGACTGCGAGCTCAGCCCAGGGGTGACCATTTGCGACCGGGGGACCTCGAACATTTCGCCCATGCCCTGTGCCAGCAGCCACTGCCAGGGGCAGCACCATCCCACGCAGAACATCTGACGGCACGGCAGCAGCAACTCGCAGAGTGATTTTTGACATCGGCTCTGGGCAGTGTAAGGCTGGTCTATCGGGGGACAGGCACACCCTTTGGTTTATTTCTGCTGTTGTGGGATACCCCAAATTCAAACTTGTCATGTTTGGGGTGAGTCATGAGGACTGCTATATCGGGGAAGAAGCCTGGTCCAAAAGGGGCGTTTTGTCTTTTACTTACCCAATGGAAAATGGGGTAGTTACATCCTGGGACAACCCAGAGAAGATTTGGAGATGCCTATATGAACAAGAACTCAAAACGAAACCAAATGAGAGGTCAGCACGACCGAGAACCCTCTCAATCCTTTGTCCCATCAAGAAAAAAATGGCTGAGATGATGTTCAAAAGCTTTGAGGAGCCTGGCCTTTTTGTGGCGCCGCAGGCACTGACAGCCCTGAATGCCTGTCCCCACACACCTGGACCAGTGCTGGACGATGATGGTGGTGTCACCGTCACGATCCCTGTCTACAGAGGCCGTTACCTGCTACACGACATTACCAGGCTGGATTTTGCAGGCAGAGGTATAACCGAATACCTTGCTAGGCTCCTCTCGGAGACCAGACACTCCTTCGTAAGCACAGCACAGAGAAATTGTCAGGAATACAAAGGGGAAGCTGTGTTATGTTCCTTTAGAGCCTAGCCAATATATGCAGGAAAAGCCTGAAAAACTTAGGTGGGAGTACATTCTGCCTGACGGAAGGGCTGTCAAGGCAAGAGACCAGCTATGCCCATCTCCTGAAGCGCTTTTTGTGCCCGCAGAGGCAGAAATCCCAGGGGTTGGAAGGATGGTCCTCCAGCGTGTCGCCCAGTGTCGTGAGCGTATCCAGTCCGACATCCTAAGGGAAGTGTTGTTATCAGGCAGGTCGACTCTTTTCTGAGGTTTCAAGGAGAAGCTGCTGAAGGAGGTCCAGACAGGAGGTCCCAACACAAGTCATACCAAGATCACCTCGTCACAAGCTCGGATGTACTCTGTGTGGATTGCTGCTTCCATCCTTGCCCAGCTTAAGAGCTTTTAGGAATATGTGGGTTACCAGGGAAGGCTAACGAGGTTGGACCAACAGTATTCCAGAGAAAATGCTTTTGAAAACT
>NW_009258620.1:86143-106417 GCF_000687185.1 Egretta garzetta | reverse complement strand
CAATCTGAACAGCTGGAGAGTAGTTACTAAATCAGTACAAAAATAATTGATTTATAGTAAGTGATTTTATAGCTTACTAAAGGTAGGTCCCTCGTGCATTGGTTTGAAGAAAGAGCCCTTGTTCAGAGCATTTTTGCTATCCAAGATGTTGGTTTTAATTCTAGAAATGTGTTGATCCCTGCTAGAACTGCAAACACTTTGTCAGACTTTTAAACACTTGAGAACAAGCCACCTCCATCCCATGCCCGTGGGGGCTGGCTCTTTGCCATTCACCGTAAACTTTCAAAGAGTGGCAAGAGACCTCTGAGGGAGAAATAGAGGGCTCGGGGGTATTGCTGACCCTTCACCATAGCACTGGAGGTCTCCTGTGGCAGCCCTGGAGGAGCTCAGAGGGGACTGAACTTCTAAATTTGTTTTTTTGCTCACAAAATGAAAATAAGTTGATCTGGCTGCTAACGTGGAGCTCTCGGACCTAGAATACCCCCGTGCTATTAGCGGCCTTGCCATATGACTTGCTATGTCACAGCACGTCCGTCTGTGGGATTTCACTCATATTCTAGCATGAGGACTATGTGAGGCTACATTTAGATAACTTAATATGATGTTAATTAAAATTAGTAAATTAATTGGAGAGCACAAGGTGAAAGGTATCTTATTTGGGTTTATTCTTAGAGGGCCCCTGAACAGATGTTTTGATATCAGGCATCTAAGAGAAGGTGGAGGCATCGGTCCTTCGCCAACACCGACTCCCTTCTGGGAGAAGCTGAATGCATTAGGAGGAAGCGTTATTCCTCGGCCTCATCACCGGGAGCCAGGGAAAGTGACAAAACAATCCTGCAAATATTTGCTTGGATTGCTAAACCCATCTGCCTTGCCAAGCTCAATTCTTACGAATAATTCCACCAAATAAGCTTAACTGGCATAAATACCCTGGCTGACCGATGGGCTTTCCAAGGTGAACTATGACATTTGTAACAAAGGTGTGAATTTTTAGCAACGAACTATGTGTTCAAATAAACAACTTGAAAATTGTGCATTATGGTGATCGTCTTTATCCACACCTGCAAATACGTGCACGGCATCCAGTCAGGCAACAGGAATCTCATCATAATTTGTGAAGCTAATTAGCACTATGATTTATATATTGTTCAAAAATAATTTGAACAAAACCCTCGAGACATATCTGAGAACTTCTTGAATTTGTTCAAGACTTACGTGAAAACAGGGAGAGAGCTGAACTCTCTCGTTAATTATTCAATACAGTGTCTGGCTATGTTCAGTCAGCTCTGGAGATGAATCTTCAAACTCATTGATGCCCTCTGCTGCCTTGGGACTGATTAGTCATCTGCCACCTCCGCTCGCTGCCCTTTGAAGAATCACAACAATCTTTCCCTTTTCTGCAAGACAGTTACAAGTGCTGGGAGGAGGGGCACGTCCACCTCTGTGTTCGGTGGTCCACCGAGCCCAGGAGCGCTTCCTCAGCAGGGCAAGTGGAAAAATAAAAAGGGCTGAAAGACCCAGCTGCGGAGGGGGTGTGCAGGGGCCAGGAAGACGATTTGTGGATGACTCCGGCGGTAAGTACAGCAAGACCCACCTATCCTCATTTTCCCCAGTGGTCAGAATGAAAGCGTAATGCAAAGAGTCCAGAGTTGAGCACGTAGCTTTCCTGCTCCACTTGGGCCCTAAGGCCTCAGAAAGTTAAGATATATCCTACTCGATCAAGTTAATGCAAGTATTCAGAGCACTTTTAGAGCTGTTATGAAATCAGAATCGGCAATCCTGGGACTTTCTTCTATTACAGTACGTTACCTTTTAGCGGCCCACTGGAAATGTGTAAACAAACGAGGTACAACTGTAGACAGTTTAAATATTTTACAGCTCACTGACTTCCATATGTGGAGGGATTTGCAGTGACTTAAGTGTTTAGACTCCTGCTCCAATAATCTAATGCAAATAAAAATGCAAAAAACGGTGTGCTGGAGAGCAGAGGGAACCTGAGCGTGGCGCAACTCAAGGTTGTGGTCAGGAGGAAGAAAAGCAAAGCAAAGAGCTTGATAACTCCGCAAACCCAGATGCGGACACAAAACGTGTTTGGAGAGTGACACCTAGCAGAGCTCTGTGTGTGCTTTTAGTGAGGTTTCACCCTTGCAGAACAAGATATTGCCTGATGTAATCCGGGATGGATTCACCGATACCAAACTTGTTTTACATCAGGGGACCTGGCTCGGCTCCTCCCAGCTGAAAATCATTCAACAAACCATTATTACAGGTAAGCAACACCCACAGTACTGGTCTGGCCTGGCTGTTTCCATTTACCTCCTAGGCATGACTTTGCTCAAGGACACACAACCAGATAGCAGAAGTTGGCACGTGCTCCGTGATTCTAGACTTTATATCAGCCCTCTGCCATCTCTTGGTCACCTTGTGCTTCCGTCGCTGCACAGGGCTCTGGAAATTCATTACTTGATTTATATCTCATTTTTGCTTTGAGGAGATCTGAGGTCTTAATCATTTGGGACCTTATTCCCTTGGCCCCCGTGCCATAGAAAATGAATTGCAGGAATCCTTTCTCTGACGTATTTCCACCTACGCACTACCTGTCCTCTGGATACACAGAGGATTTAAATTGTTAATGCCTGGGATCTCTCTAGCCTCAGGAAAACAACACTAATCTGGTGAATATGGGACTGGTTGCAGGGATTAGAGAGGCCTGAGTTAATTCCTAGGTTTACCAGTGATTTGTTGTGGAATGAAAAGTTTAATCTTGGGCACATCAGGCATCGGTTCCCACCCTTCTTTTGTTCCGTCCTTTACTTGTCCTGCAAGCTACTTGGGGTAAGTGCTGGGTCCCGCTTTAAGAGCGTGTATCAGAGTAAAGAGCTAGGACTTTGGGGCCACAAGATGAGAAACACGAAACCATTTGTGAAGTTTGCACTGGAATTACATAAAAATCTCAACCTGCTCCTGGTAATTTTTTCCCTCCCTCCTCAAGTCTCATTTAAGTTTCAGTCCTGCAGCAGCTCTTTATTTTCTGTTAAATGTCAAACAATTCATCATTTTGCACTTTGCCCGTTCCCTGCAAATTTAAAGGTTTTATTGGTCTGCAGTAATGTCAGCCTGGGACAATGCACCCTGATTACCCCAAACAATGTGGTTCTTGTCACCCTGCCTATTTTTGGTTGCGAGCTCTCGAGAATTGTACAAGAGCTCTTGCCTTCTCCCTCTCCTCCCTGTTATCATACACACAATAAAAAAGGCTGGGTTCAAATATACACTAGGCAAATAATTATTGTCTTTATTATTCAAATCTCCCATCCCCTGCCCTCATCCATGCTGGGCTGTGTGAGCCCACTGCTGCAGAAAGTGCCCTCGCCCCTGCCTTGCCGATCGCAGGTCTCGGGGAGGATGATGATGGGTGGCTTGTTCTGAAAGCAGCCGGTGCAAGTGCAGAGTACGCCCCTTCGGAAGGGGCACAGAGGAAGGCAGGGAAATGAGCCCCTTTGTGTCCCCAGGCAGGGCGATGCTTAGGGCATGGTACAGAGAGACTTGAACTTCCAGACGTTCAGAAATGCCTCACTCATGGTCTTACCATGTGAGGGCCAGCAGCCAGGCTTAGCAAGCAAGGTCGGGTCCGAATCGCCCGGGTCAATCAGGCATTTCTTCACCAGATGTGGTCAGAACGAAGCGATGCCAGCAGGCCCGTGTGTGCAGCCCACCGCTGCCAAAGACAGCAGCCGCTGGTAGGAGCGTGGCAGTTGTCAGAGACACTGGGCAATGTGGCCATTCAGAGCAGTAGCCATCTCAAGGACCAGCAGAGACCCGGCATGGCCGGGAATGCCTGGGAAGGAGCGGTGAGGCTCGGCGTCTGCAGTCGACACTTAGAAGTGGCCAGAAAGGGTGATGCCGTTACCAAAGGCAGATAAATACCAGTCCTGCAGTCGAGTAGGGGCAGCGCCGTCAGTTCATTCACAGAGCAACTGGCAGGCCCACCTCCGTTCCTCCAACTTTGGAACCATCCAGGTGAGTACCTGAATATGAGGAATTTGATGCAAAGAAGGTAAGAACATTCTAGAGCTTTTCCCAACAGAGGTGTCACTACATGGAGTAAGCTGTAGCTCTGGCTGAGCGAGGCTCTGGGGTCATTATTCACGTACCCGCACGAACACGTGCACCCACACATACGCGCACCCGCACTGGTTTTATTAAGCCATTCCATGCAAGTATTTTATATATGTATACATTTTTTTTTTTTATTTGGAAAACTTTGGAGTGCTTTTTTTCACACACAGTAAAGTTAGCTTTGCTGAGATTCATTAGTCCCCTTTCCCCCCTGTGTGTAAATGGATCTCTCTCAGTTATGCAATGCAAGGGTACACAACCATGAAAAGTGCAGAGGCAGCCAAAAAAAGCATTGTTCTGAACTTGGACGTGTAAAATATTCATATTGAATAATAAAAAATAAAAAAAAAAGAGCCCTTAATAAAAAATTCACGGCGTAAAATATGCATTGTCGTTCCATCCCCAGGGCTGCAGCAGTTTCCAGACCAACATGTTACATGGGTTTTCACTGCCTTGTTTTACTCGATTAATTCAAAACCAATTCACTCACAGACATCCCAGTATTAGGTGCCTAAATTGATTCTGATTTCTCTAAGGGCAATGTGTCTATGACTACAGTAATAGCTGGTAGAAGCTGCTCAAAGCGCCCAACACGTAGGCCCAACCATAGGTACGGCTAGGCTGGCCCTGATCTTGATGACATGTCTCTGCATCGAAACGCCGTGCTGGGCGTAGACACGCAAGCCAGCTCCGAACAGGCAGGAGGGGTCTTTTAGCAGGGTGCTTGGACTACCTCAGCACCCCTATTTCTTGAATGAGCAAATTAGCCAAATGTTAATGTGGCTGAGCAGCTCTCCGTAGAAGAGGGAGAACATTTTGAACAAGCTGAGGTGCCTCCATACAGCACTGCCCTACACCCTGCAGGACAACCTGCGGAGCTTTGCACGCAGGGCAAAGAAAAGAAAGTATCTGGTCCCTGCTTTACCAAAGGGAAACAGAGACAGGCGGAAATAACCACCTGGCTTGGGTCCTGACCAAAGGACGTAGCAGAGCCAGGAATTTGATGTAGGTTTTTCTGCATCCCCATCCAGTGCCATAGCTGCAAGGCCAAACTGCCCCGGTATGTGCCTGCGTGCCCCAGACGGTGATGAAGGCAGAAGGACAGGACAAGGCAGACGGAGGCACCGTGCTGGCAGGATGCACAAGTACCTCGGTTTCTGCTCGGGAGCGTGCCATCAGGCAGTAGGTCTGCTAAAGAGACGCAGCACACGACCGCTGATCCAAGCAAGGAGGGGCTGCTGTTGTTTTCACCCTAGCCACTCGGCTGGTTTTAGATCTCCAACACATTGTGCCGCTCTGCTTTGCCAAGGGTGATTCTGAATCATAGAATCATTTAGGTTGGAAAAGACCTTTAAGGTCATCAAGTCCAACCAACTGAAGCACCAGTGGGCTGAGGGTCTCGCCCCGGGTTATACCACTGTGCTCCTCCGGACACCGACACCCACGGAAGCTGCCATTCCATGCATTTGTTTTGTATGAATTGCATTTTGCACACTTTGTCTCGTGTCCTCAGTGGCAAAACTGGAACTAAAACACCAATCCCTGCTTCGATGGGTGCACTCTGCTGCTTTGTGTAACTAGGGGCTATGTGGGTCCTGAGAGCCCAGCAGTAGGGGAGACTATTAAAGTGATATTATAGTCGTTGTTAAAGAAACAAGAACTCAGGAACAAGAGGAAAGGTTCTGAATTTAAAATATTGCGGCTGGCACTTAAATTTTATTAAGATATATGGGAGAAAAGAATGAGAAACTCCAAAACAACCAATGCTTCAGATGTTTCTTTTATCTAAAGTATAGCCAGTTAAATGTTTTACATAGAACAAGTCTCCAGGAGCATAAATCAGGGGATGTAAGCTATGTTTTATAAAGACCTCAAAATATAAGTAAGTTCTTTACCTCCCACATTCTCGGGCCAAATATTTTAAATGGAAAAGCACGTGGGACAATAAAGATGTATATTACCCATGTCTTTAATGACCATTGCCACCAAGGTGATTTGTTGTGTGTCTGCAGTCTGATATTCATATACAAGAAAAGGGAAGAACAGAAGAGGAAAAAAAAAAAAAAAACCACCAAACCCAACACACCATAAAACTCTGATGTTGGAAAAATTGTGACCACGATTGACAGCATGGAAGTACTGAAATGTGCTGTGATGTGACAGCTGTCAGTCAGGTTTGAGATTTTTCTTCTTGGTGGAAAAAAAGTGGTAGGGACTGTTCTTTCTTTGCAGAGACGGAGAGTAACACGGTAAGAAATCCCTCCCTTTTGCAAGGCTTCCTGACAAATCATTTTCCTGTCCCTCAAACACTTGCCCACACTTTCTTCTTCTGTATTTTTCAGGCCCATGCAATGGGAATGTGCCGACAGCATGAATCTAGCTGGCAAGTCAGCCGAGCAGTGGGCTCTGCAGGCCCCAAGAATGGCTGCAGGTTTGCAATCCCACCCGCCACAGCCAGCTTGGCTTCGATTTATCGTGTCTCGTTACGCTATCTGCTTCATTCTTGTGTCTGAGAAGGGAGGATGTTCTGAGCGCCTTCACATGGCCGGCCGCACGAAACCACATCCTCGCTCTCCCAAAGTTCAGAACATCTGTCTTAATTTGTCTGGCCCTCGGCGCTGCGCTCTTGCAGCCTTTGAGAATTTACTGCTTGTTTTTGCAATGAATCTCTCTCACCAAGAATAGAGAGGGGAATTTGATGGTGTTAGAAAACATTGCTCTCCCTGCGGTTCTCAAGACGTCTCGGATCAAATGTAACCCTGCTAATGTCAGAGCCTCAGACTAACCAAGGAACCACTGGTGAGCCACTTAGTCCTTGTAATGCAGATGAGCTGAGAAGATTTGGAAAGGTTCAGCTCTTCAGATCCTTTGCTACCCTGACAAATCCAAAGGGAAATACACACGCTGCCAAAGTTGTTTCTGTGGGTCCAAAAAAAGGGAAAAAAAGAAAAGAAAAAAAAAAAAAAAAAACCACCAAACCCAACACACCATAAAACTCTGATGTTGGAAAAATTGTGACCACGATTGACAGCATGGAAGTACTGAAATGTGCTGTGATGTGACAGCTGTCAGTCAGGTTTGAGATTTTTCTTCTTGGTGGAAAAAAAGTGGTAGGGACTGTTCTTTCTTTGCAGAGACGGAGAGTAACACGGTAAGAAATCCCTCCCTTTTGCAAGGCTTCCTGACAAATCATTTTCCTGTCCCTCAAACACTTGCCCACACTTTCTTCTTCTGTATTTTTCAGGCCCATGCAATGGGAATGTGCCGACAGCATGAATCTAGCTGGCAAGTCAGCCGAGCAGTGGGCTCTGCAGGCCCCAAGAATGGCTGCAGGTTTGCAATCCCACCCGCCACAGCCAGCTTGGCTTCGATTTATCGTGTCTCGTTACGCTATCTGCTTCATTCTTGTGTCTGAGAAGGGAGGATGTTCTGAGCGCCTTCACATGGCCGGCCGCACGAAACCACATCCTCGCTCTCCCAAAGTTCAGAACATCTGTCTTAATTTGTCTGGCCCTCGGCGCTGCGCTCTTGCAGCCTTTGAGAATTTACTGCTTGTTTTTGCAATGAATCTCTCTCACCAAGAATAGAGAGGGGAATTTGATGGTGTTAGAAAACATTGCTCTCCCTGCGGTTCTCAAGACGTCTCGGATCAAATGTAACCCTGCTAATGTCAGAGCCTCAGACTAACCAAGGAACCACTGGTGAGCCACTTAGTCCTTGTAATGCAGATGAGCTGAGAAGATTTGGAAAGGTTCAGCTCTTCAGATCCTTTGCTACCCTGACAAATCCAAAGGGAAATACACACGCTGCCAAAGTTGTTTCTGTGGGTCATTCCCGAATTCCTACAGAAAACAGCGCTTCTCAGAACAACGCAGCAGAACTATGAAACGGTGCTGGTGGTCTGATGACATTCTCTGAAGTACTGTCTCTCAGCCAAAGCAATATATATTTCCTAGAAGCGCATGCCCCTGGAGGAAGAAATCATGGAGTTTTAAGGTATCCAAGACAATAGTCCAGATGCTGATTTCAGCTACGCTGTTTTAAACCCACTGTATTCAGTGGATTTACTTCGAAACTGTTTGGTTTTTTTATTGATGTGAGATCATTATTCCTTTATGAGGGGAAGACTGGATCCCTGTATATCCAGAGTAACTGGATAACCTCCAGCTTGCCCTCTTGGTGGTTTTTTTTCCATCACAGACTTTCTAGGGCAAGTCACCAAGATCTGGATTCATCCCATCTAACCTTTTACAACTAAAGAAAATAACTTTAAGCTCTGGTTAAGAAGGTAAACAGCAGAGAGAGAGAGACTCCACCTAATTACAAGCTGCTGGGCTTTTATCACTCTCCATTTACTGAAGAAAAAACCTTTTGGGACTGGGTTCCTAATTTGTCTTCTTTACGCATATCAGTGAAGCTGAATCTCGGCCTTCGCCTTCCTGAGCATCAGTTCCAGTTGTGTGATACTTAAATGCTGTGGAAAAGATTAAAGAAATTTAGAGCACACATTTTTCAGAGAGAGATTATTTTTATTCTTACAAAGCCGTATCTGAAGGCTAAACAACCAACCACATTTAAAAGGAAAAAATAGATTAAGTCAAAGTGGTTCCTATTGGAGGCGGTGATGTAGGGCTGTGCTGTGTCCTGCTTCAGGCAGATTTACCTGGTGTGGCACACGTGCTAACTTTCAGGTACTCCACTTTGCCCGATCGAATACTCAGGGGTGGCGTCACCATCAGAGATGGGGGGAGGAGACAAAATGAGACCTGTAAAGAAAATATGTTTAAATAAATGAGACATTATAAAGACTTGGACTCTTTACCTTCTCAAAGCCACCAGTTCTAGTGCCTCAATGTCTAACACCCTCATTATGTGCAGTTAATTAGATTTGCAGCTGCCAAGGAGAGAGGCAGCTCTCCTGTGAAGCACAGTTTGGGTTACCTGCTAAGGGATTGTTCGAGCTGCCTGCTTTGCCCCTGCTGCAGGGAGAGCCATGGAGCGAGCAGGGGGCTCCGCTCCTGAGCCACCGCTACGTATGGCACCGTGTTCTAAGGCAAGCTGGAATCAGTGATGGTTACCTCAAAATATCAAGCTGTAATTACAGAAGAACAGGAACCATGCAGCTGCCCCATGTTAAGCCAATATGTTTAACTGAGCATTTGTACCAAAGGCAGCATCTCACCAAATGTAGCCACGGCAAATCCATGGGTCATTTTGCGCCCCGTTGTTCATCGGTGGAAGGAAATGAACAGATAGAGCTCAAAAACTGAAAAAACACAGATTTGCCCAGGTGTGCTTGAAGGAAAAAAATCCCAGTAAAGGTACTCACTGCAGGAGGGTTTGGACTAGATGAGCTCTAGGGGTCCCTTCCAACTCAAAACATTCTATGATTCTATGATACTCGCGTATATTGTCCTCCTCTGTTTTGGCTTGAGTTGTACACAGTCTCTCGGGAGGGGATGCTGTGAGCCGCCGCAGCACGAGGTGTGCCCCTTCAACCTGCATGGAGCGATCTTGACACCCTGGGGGTTCCTGCAGATGAGAGAGTCTATCCCTGCAGCGCAAACGAAGGCGGGGGGGTGTTCAGAGCAAAAGGTCCCTTAGAATCACCTGCTCTTTTACCCTCAAGCAAAGAACAGTGCATCACGCCCATAAACAGAATTAGCTCAGCCCCAAATTACCAGTGTTATACACTGAAATAACCAGTCTCACGTATCAGGCTGCCCAAGTATTTCATAGTAGTTCCACCAGTTTGACTGAAGTCCAACTGCTTTTATTTTCAGTTTATGTTTACAGGGAAGTGCGTGTGTCATGAGCAGCTAAATGTGTGCGAATTTTCTTTCAGAAGCCACAGAAGGAATTAAAACCAACAATAATCCATGAAATTATTTCAGATTTTTTTTCTCCTCGAATGTCCTAAGGAATTCCCCAAGTCCTAACCTGTTCCAATTGGCACCATCATGCACTTGAGCTCTAATATCAGTGGAGTTTGTAATGTTTCCAATTTTTCTGGTGAGGGATTACATGAAACCGAAATAATTCTTTCCATGGGGGATTACATAGCCACTTTTGTTTCTAATATTCCAATCCATGAGCAAGGAACTTTTTCTTGGGTACCTGTTTCTTCTTAGACTATGAGAGCTAGTATCATTTAGAATATCTAGGCATAAATCGATTTAATTCCTTTCATTCCTAATCATTTAATTCCTAAAGGAACCTGATTAAATAGCCTATCATAAGTCCAGTCCTTATTTTTTGGCTGGATTCTTTTGGACTACTAATTTCACATCAATTAGATGACACAGCATTCCCCATTTTAGTGATTGAAATGCTTCTGCATACTTAATTAGATAAAACCTCACCTTGAGGAACTGTCAGCCACTGATGAAAATGGCTCGTCTTCAAGGGGAAAATTGCTACTGATTTACAAGAGTCTGGATCAAATGTCTATGCTCAAATGTTGGGGTTTTTCTGTTCAAGTACTAAAGTGTGCTTCAGGGATTTTTTTGGCAGGGGTTTTAGAGCAGGAAAATAGGAAATGAACTGGAAAATTTGAAGACTACAGCAAACAAGAAAATCCTGGAAGGAACACACTCTATAGATCCACCCTAGCCATTAATAATATGGAAAGATTTCATTAGAAAAAGAGAGGGGGAAGAGAAAAAGAAAGCATGTACAAGGAGGCAGTGTTAGCATCAGCGTGCACAGGATGTCCTCGCTGCTCAAACTTACAGGCAGGGCTTTCGCAGTGCACTTCTGCCATTATAGGCAACAGCCACGGCGTTAAAAATGACACTTCTGAGCAAGCTAATAAACCCCAAGCACTGTGACATATGGCAAGTGGCTTTTGAAATGGTTCTGCAGAGGCCGGTTTGCTGGGGACTGTGCAGAGGTGAAGGCACACAGGTGAGATGCTTTAAATGCAAACCATCACACAAACATCTCCTCTTTGCGCCAACGGGTGGGGAATAAAGCAAATAAAGCCACCTTGCTGGCACTGCAGCCATCTGAGAAAGTCATTTGTTCTGATGGAGAAACACCTTCTGCCCTAGCCTGAAGAGCGCCGGGCAGGTGGAGCAGCCCCCCAAAAGACACTGCTTCATTTAAGGGGGACTGCAAGAGGGCTTTGTCTTCACACTGGCCCCTTTCTAGTCCCCAGCCTCCACGTGGCCAGTTGGTCGCTGTCAAAGGAGCAAACCCTTCAGAAACCCCATCTGTGCAAGGGAGTGCTGGGACCAAACCCGCTCGCCTCCCAGAGCCGCGAACGGGCGGACTGCCGTGCTCCTGTTGCAGTTTGCTGTTACCTGCTCCGCTCTGACAGGGCCCAGTGAAATACATGGAGCCCGGCAAATTGTGTTGTAGAAAGGGAAATAAAGTTCTGTCCCCTTTCACCCCTCTGCAGCACTTACCTGCCACCTCATCACTGCCACCTCCCTCCTGCGGGGGGGCCCTTGAAAGGTTCCCTAGTAGCCAGAAAGCATCCATTACATCAAACACTTCTGTTTACTGTAACCTATAAACAGCTGACTGAACTCAATATATTTTTGTCTGGAAAATTGTTTTGTTCCTCCCCGTAACACACTCGGGGTGATTGTCTGTTCTTTTGTGTCAGTTCTAGGCAAAGTGCACTGCATTAAAACTCCCACCACAGCAAAATAGAGCAGAGCAATTTAAAATCCCTGTTTTTGCCAAAAGTTTTTGCGCCATTATGTCACATCCTATACATCAGAATTTGCTGGGAAAGACTTGGGTTGGTTTTTTTTTTTTCAGTGTTCCTGCTCTCTTCTGGAAATAGAAATATCAGCAGGTCGAATGACATTGAGTTATGTTTTATGTATTTCCACAGTATGTACGAGGAAGTTCACTCTTTATGCTTATGAAACATACACTTGCTACAAATAAAAGAATCTAAGCCTTGAAAATATAATGAGTATTAAATGTAGACCCTTTGGGATGCCTAACAGTTAACTCATCTGCAAGACAAAATCTGTCCCATATTCACCAGTGCTGCCATAGCTACCTTCTCCAAGTAACCATAAGCATATGGGGGGGGGGCTGTTGCTTGAAAGGCACAAGATGAGCTTTACATATCACTGGGAATTATTGACAGCCCACCTAAGAGTCATTAATTGTCTGCCTTTTGACTTGGTGAGCTGAGTTGTTCCAACATCTGTGTTTTATCTCTCTTTGTAATGTAATAAATCTCCCATTTCTCAGAAGGCGCAATAGGAACCTATCCCGTTAGTCAGCATGCTTGGAGAACACATCCACAGCAGCGCTTTTATCTCACGCTTCCCAGCCCCTGCCACATCCATAACGAAGCCCACTAATTGTGCAAAGGAGCCGCCTCAGGTGTCGCAGCCGCCCGGTTTGTTTGTCGCTGCCCTGGGAGCGCAGCACTGGAAAGCAGAGGAGCCATCGGCCTGCGCCCGCGCCGGCCGCACCGCGCTCTCGGTGGCCAGCTGACCGCCCGGGTGCTACAGAGCCCGGCGGGACCCAGCCCCAACCCTGACAAACTGATTGGATCTAGCTGGCTCCACTCACCTTAACGAGAGCACCTTCTTCTAATAATTAATTCTATATAGGCACCTCTGAGCCACTTCCTAGAAGGGTCAGGCTTCTGTTAGAGAGGGGCCTGCTGAGGCCTGCTCCGTGCGGAGGCCCTGCGACTTCTCTGAGGTATGTATGTTCCTCAGCTATTTTGAGGGAGTGAATTAAAGGCCGCTTCACAAATACGGGAAAGAGAATCAGCAAAATGCAAGCTGGTTTATGTTTGTGTGTTGTGCGTCCGTATTGTGTGCGTACCAGTAAGGTCTATGCTGAGGCAGTTGCTCGGGGGATGAGGCATGTCAGCAAAGGATTTGATAGCCTGCAGCAACCTGCAATGTTTATAGCTTTCTTACTGCCTAAAAAAGAAAGTTCTGCTGCCTCATGAGTTTCAGGGTCCTTGTGCTGCTACCACAGGGGTTAGGCCTCACTGGGATTTGGGGAAAGCCGCTCTGCTACAAGGGAACAAGCTGTTTGCTTCAACTTAATAGTGCAACTTTTCTTACAGAGTTGATGGGTTCTGGTATCAGAATTCCTACGTGTCAAGAGAAATCCCTTCACCACAGAGGAAGAAGGAAACAGCAGCTGCAGACGTTGTAAGTAGGAGAAAACTCTTTTCCTTTCTAAAAACCTGAAGGGTAGGAAGCTCCGAGGCTGAAAGCAAATTAAAGGAAAAGTGGAAGCAAGCGGAATTGAAGAGCTAAGACAGAAAGTGATCTGGGAAACCTGAATTACTGTGAGGGCCTCTACCCTCTGCTCTGATTGAAATGCTGTTGTTTCTGGGGTGGAATGTGGTGAGTATTCAGCAGTTCTGAGTAACAGCTTTGGTCGGGAAGTTAAGGTGATAGTATCTATTTGAAAGATCAAATGAAAATAATTAGTGGCTGTTGCTAGGCTAACAAGCAAACACTGCTGTTCTTGAAAAGTACAGCAGGCTCTCCTATGGTGCCACTGACTCGCCTGAGCTTGCTTCAATCGTAGTACTTTGTGTATGATCAGATGAATTGCTGGAGAATTTTTGGTGTCCCTCTGAATGGGTTATTTTGCAACTTCTGGCTCCTAGTAGGATGTTGTGAGATTTTTGTGAGGGCAAGAGGGAGACTTTGGTGATTTCCAGACTGAGTAATTACAGAAGACCTTGGGGGTTGTCTGCAAAGGGAAGAAGTTGAATAAAGACCAGCAGTTAGGCTCTCATTGCTGTATGGTGATGATAGACCTGACCTGACTCTATCAAGGAGAGCCAAGTGTCTTTCCTCCCCCTTCCCCTGTACAGCCTGTGGATAACATGCAGAAGAGGGCTGAATTATTTGGTACTGTGTATGCAACAGAGTTTGGAATTTCTGCTTGGTGGTCACTGGAGCTAACTTTGAAGCTTTTTGTGATGCTAGTGGGCAAATTGCACCTGAGCCAAGGTCCTAGAGTACATGGTGAAGGAAAACTGTTGTTGCAGTCTGGGTGATAACAGTCAGGAATTGTCCTTTTGTCTCTGAGAATGCAGCCGTGTTTGCACTACACATTCATCTGCTTCTATTAGAGAAAAGTACAGCTGCTTTCTTACTGCATTTATTGTTTAATTCATTCATGCTGCTTGTTGGAAACACCATCATTAAAGTCCTTCTGGGGCATAGTTTGTTTTAAAGAAAACTCTCCATGGAAAAGACTTTCCTTTAAATTTAGTACAAAAGAAAAGCCCCACTAGTTTTATTTATAGATCAGGGCATGAGAGACTTTGAGTTTTCAAGCTAGCTCTGTATCTCTGTTTCTTCCATAAAAACATGTTTAACATTTTTTCTCATCCTTCCAGAATAAAATTCTTGTATTGTGATCTTTTTTGCTAAAATGCAGCCACTTGAGTAACAAAAATATTGAGTTTACCCATTGAATGGGCAGTTCTGCAAGTTGCGACTCTGTTCTTGGATGATGTATTCTGAGTTTTGGTTATTCTTTAGTAGATCATCTCTTACTTCTGTGAGCTTGTGACAGTACATATGCCTAAAGTTGTCTGAGTATTTTCCAGATCTGGACCATATGTATGATAAATTTTGGGGTGTTATTAATACAGAAGCATCCAGGATTTCATTGTGCAGTACATGCTTGTATGAACATTGAGAAAACTGCTAAATGGTGAAATGGTCAGAAATGTGACTTTCCAACAACCTGGATGATGAGAAAATAAACAATCTTGGTACTACTTCATGTGTGTTTAATAGGAGGGAAAAATACTAAACTGGGGTTTGCTTGGAAAATCAGCAGTGTCTAGGTGAATGACACCACTGAGAGCATGTATCTTGTTTTCTATGATTTATTTATAGTAAGATGGAGAGTTTTGAATGGCTTTGTTTAAAGTGACAGTTTTTCCTTTTCTAGTGAAAGGTAGGCTGGGATAAACAGGTCCAGCTGTAAAAACTAAAGGCTACAATGCAGAAATGCTGACCTGCTTTGTTGCCAGAGCTTTTGCAAAGCTGAGTGTTAGTCTCAAAAAGAGCAGCAATTCTTAACTATTTTGAAAAGAAGTCAGGTGACACTGGTCACTTTATCTCCTGTTGTGACTTCACCAGGTTTTACTACTTCACAATCATCCTTCACACCTGTGTTGAGCCCTGCCAGCCCAGGTTCAGTGCTTAGGAATAAAGTGGTTCACTGCCTAGATGGTTCATTCAGCTGAGCTTTGTGACAGAATCATTTATTAAGACTCAAATTCCCTTGAAAATGTCAAGTCCTTTTGTGATCTTTAATTGATTCACGTTCTGGGTTGCTTAAGAGTGGAGTTAAAAAGCTGTTAGCAATAATTTTATAGAAAATATGTTCCCCATGTGAATGAGCGCTGTCCCCCTTGTAATGCACCCAAGTGGCTGAAACTGAGAAAGCCTCCTGTTCCTTAGGATGTACTTGCTAAGTGCAAGTACTGCTCTTATTTGAGCCATTTAAAAATCACTCTATGGGTGATCTCACGCCATTATTTTTAAAGAAACTTCTCAATTCACTCTATTTAACTTTATACTTCAGAGAAATGAAACAATTTCCCCATCTCATTTACACTGAAGGAACAAAACTACAGCTGAATGGTAGTCACGCAACTCATGATGTGTCTTTTTCAAGGTACTAAAAGAATCTGGAGTGAAAATATGAGGTGGTCTTCAGATATATATATCAGGAAACAGCACTCTTGGCATGGTTGTGAGACTGTAGCTAACTGCTGAGAAATACATAAGGTTTTTTTCAAGCTAAGGGCAGCGTACAACAACGTTGTGCAAAGCTTCTCTGCAGGGACTCTGATTTTTGAGAATACCCTGTGCAACATCAGACAGCGTAGTCTGCCCCCAGGACTTAGAGCCAGAATACTTGCATAGCTGCTGAATTTGTTTTGGTGCAGTGTGCTTGCCTGCTCTGTTGGCTCTCTGCTGTTGTTTATGTGGCAACTTCAAAGACAATTTGTTTTGAAACCTGGGAGCTCTTTTTGAGTGTCCTGCATAGCTTTGTTATTGTGTAGAGGATATAAGTATCCTACTGTAATACCATTTTGCTCCTATGCTCTTTCATCAGTGAGTCTGGAACCTTCTCTTCCAGCAGTAGTGGGCAACTTCTGTACAGTAAATGAATGAAACAAGATTCTAAGAGAAAAATGAGATGTCCTTTATCAAATGCATTCAAGTTTGTAGCTTGCTATGTTGTTTGTGTAAAACAAAACCACTTTATCCTTTTTTGGGAATTTCTTGTGACAGTTTTTTCTTTTAGTGGTGACAATCTTGTGAGAGAGCTCTGTCTTCACTCAAAGGCTTCATCTGCCAACATGCTAGGGAAAAGTGGGAAATGGGACTCCCTTAGTAGATGGATCAAGGCAATGGGCCTTAATAGCATGTGAAAATGAGAATGGGCAGGATCTGTTCTGCCTTGGGAACCTGTAAGTGCCACTTTCAGGTCTTTGGTTTGGTTTTGCAGTACTTGCCCTGTGGAGCAACCTACCCATGCCAGCACTCAGGGGCAACCTTGCCTTTCTGGCAGCAGCAGAGTCTTGGGTTTGCTTCCTGTGAAATCCCTGAGGCAGCAGGTGGCACGATAAAACTGAGGAGGGTAGGAATCATGACTGATGATGCCTTCCTAGGCAGTTGCTCTGGTCAGCTGTTCAGAAAAATACGCTCTGGCTGGAAGGTACCTCACTTACCTTTAATGGGAAGTGTTGCAACTTGTGTTTTGCCTTTTGTTGTACAGAAATGATGAGGTGGAGTCAGAACCAGTCCCGAGAACAGTGCCCTTTTGGATCCCTGAGTTGTGACTTGTCAGACCAGCTATTACCTGGAAAGTTCCTGGTCTTTGTTTTTTCCACTTAGTACAAAGAGTGTAACTAAATACAAACCTTAGCGCTTACAGACAGTGCTGGAGATGATTGATTGATTTCTGAACACCTTTATAATTTGGGTGGAGTTGTACCTGCAGGACTCTGCTGATACAGGCATTTTGTAGCTGTTATGTGCTAGAGCTGAAATCACTCAGATGGTGCCTACAAAGTGAGAGGCATGAATATGCATCCCTTGCACATCCCAAGTGGCACAGCCGGCGTGGGCAGTTGTGAACTGGGGCAGTTTGAGTTCTTGGGTAGCTGTCACATGCTGGTTTTTAATTGTGAAGGTGGGGAAGAAATCCCCCTGCAGAGCCTAGGAACCTGTAGCAGTCAGACTAGGTACACAGTTTTGCTTGCAGTGCGTTGCCTGGGAGCTACCACTTGGAGATAAAGTGATAGGTACTTAATTTCTTCTTGAATTCAGCAAATGCTATCAGCAAGCAGTGGTGGTAAGCTTTTTTTCAGGGGGGTTTGATTGGAGGACCTTCAATAGATCAATAGAATGAAAGTAAAATCTGCCATGCCTTAGCTGGGTAATTTGAGTTTTTCCTCCCTGAGTGTATTCCTCTAGGAAGACTATTTTTTTAGGTATTGAGTAAGCAGTATTATTCAGCAAGAAGACTTTTGTTTGACCCAGGTATCAAATTAATTTTTTTTACTTTTAATGCTATACCGATGCTAAACCAAAATCTACCAAAGTAAAAGCCTTTCTTCTACACAGGATGTAAATCAGTGCTTTCATTTTTTGATAGGGAATAGTGAGTATGTCTGGTGCTTTCCAAACTGTAGTGTTCCTTCCCCAAAGGTTCTGATCTTTCCTCCTCTGTTTTAACACAAGTCTTCACAGGAATAAGCCCAATGGAACATGAGTCACTGTAGGAGCAAGCACATGAGCAAGGTGGGCTCCTCGCTTATAAATGGCACAATTGTAGATACAGAAGTGCAAGGACTGCACTGGTTGGCAAGCTGGCTGGAAAATAGCAGTCATAAGGTAGACAGACACTTATATTCATAGGAATCATTGGGTATTTTGTATATATTTGCATTTCATTTTCTAACCACTTTAAAATGCTGCTTGGTTTTTAACGACTCATCAATTAGCTTATCGCTAGCTGTACCTCCTTGTTCTAACAACAAAACTGCTGAACTCCTGTGGGATTGCCACAAGTTCTCATGTAGCCAATTTGCGGGCTAAAAACCAAACAGTGAGGTTGAAAAGCCTAATGATCTTGCTTCTGGATGTTTGATATGCTCTTTGTGTGTTAAGAGAAGCATGGGAGGGTCTGTGAAACTTTGGGCTTCTGAGTGCAAAGACCAAAACTCCACAGAGCATGAGTATTTGTCTCGCCATTGCTGCCATCACCGTATTCTGAGACTTCAACCCAAATATCTTGAAGTAATAAGTAGTTTATTCTTCCACCTGTAAAATAAAACACTCTCACCACAGTGAACAGGCATGTGCGATTGGAGAAAGATTTCTCTGCCAATTACTTAAACGTGCTGCTTTTCCCTCCGAAATGAATAGCATCCCTCTGTGGTGTAAGAACAGAGCCAGTTAGGAAATGTTTCAGTGGCTTCAAGAGCGTTCATCTCCTCCGTGGAAGTCAAACCAAAACCTTGCAAAGATCAACACTAAATACGTGGGTAAAGGAGAAACAAGAATTAGCAGCAGGACAAGCAGCCAGGAACACAGGCATTTCTGCAATATGTGGAAGGCTTCCTATTTCTTCTTCCCTGTGCCCTCACCACTAAGCTGTTGTTGCTTGCGCTGCGTCGCGTTGTCTCCTGTGTGTGACTCTGGCTGAGTAATTACTTGTAACTGATGCGATATGGGGGGGATATGTGTCAAATCATTATTTGCCAGTGATGAGAAGCATTTTTAAAAATTTCCCATCTAGCTCTAGCCCATAACAGGACTGAAGAGATAATTAGCTGCACAGCAATACATGAAATGGGGCGGGGGGGTGGTGAGATGATCCAAATTCATGCCTGGTGCAATTCTCTTCAGTTCAGTGAGTTTTACTCAAGGAATGAAGTTGACTCATTCTTCCTGGATGCAATCCACCTCTCATGGAAATCGATGAAATTCTTTCTGTTGCGTTTTAACACATGTTCTTACAGTTACTTTTACAGTAAGTCTTCATTAATTTGTAAATCTAAATGAACTCTTGGTTCCCTATGGTTAAAAAAAAAATGATTTTTGGTCCTGATGGTTTTCCCTTGGACTGGGATATACAGAGGTGACACCGGTCACTTCAAGGGGGCTGCTAAATGCTTTCCCATCTCTGGTTATGATCGACAAACGGAGGAGAGGAGCTCTTTGTGCTCCATGTACACGGGAGCGTTTGTACCGCTTAAGGCTGGGGGAAGTCTCGGTCCTGCCGGGACCGGGGGGCTCCGGAGACGGGAGAATTGCCTTTCGCGGGGTGCTGGTCCCCCCCGCCCGGGCTGCTCCGCCGGCGCCCGGGTGCGCGTTTCTCCCGCGCTCCTCGGCGCGTTACGCACCCTCACTGGTGAGCGAGAGATCACGGCAGCATCACATCACACCCCATAAGTTTGGGCTTTTTTTTTTTCCTCCCCCCAACCCTTGAGTTATGCTCTGAACCGCGGTTTTTTTAAGGGTTTTTTTTAAAGCTGCTTTGTATTAAATGAATAAAATATGGTCGTGTCCTGTCGGGTCCCTGTTTGCTTCTATTATGCACCTTTATAAAAAGGAGTGAAGCATAAATGGGTTGCCACTGGCTTTTTGCAGTTTATCGCATTCCCAAAAGGAGCTCTACATCCTCAGCTCATTGGATCGTCTTCTTTTAATCTTAAAAAGAAAAACGCGGGGGCAGGGGGGATTTGAAGGCAGAGATCCTGTCACCTTCTAAACGGCTTCCGAAAACCCAGTAAGAATTGTAGCCTGCGTTTGTTTTATGTTCGCAGAGATGCTTCTGGCTTTGCCCAGTATGAACGTCTCGCTGCTTTAAGTTGTTCTGCTGTAGACGAACAACATCTATTCAGCACCAAGAATATTTTCAGGTGTATTTGTAACAGATAAGTGTTTCCGAAGTGCAGAACTCTGTTAGTGTTTAAAGAAAAAGGAGCATTTGGAAAAGGGTTTGATTTTTTTACTGTTCCTGTTTGCTAGAAAAAAAAGTGTTCTTAATTATTACTTGGGCGGGAGGGGGGGTATGCTTAGAAAGCTCTTCCAGAAAAGTAATTCTAAACAGTGAAAAAAAAAAAAAGGGGGGGGGGGGGGGGGGGGGAAGGCTTTTTGTGGTTTT
>NW_009258620.1:85631-86048 GCF_000687185.1 Egretta garzetta | reverse complement strand
TATTTTAATAATCCTTTGCAGGCATGTGAGCCGTTCTCTGGAAAAAAAAGTTTCAGGAAAAAGGCACGAACAATACAGCCTTTAAAACCAAATCTGCAAACTTCTGAGAATATGCCCTCTTATTGAATACACCGGATTTCTCTCCCTAGCAAAGGGGAAGGTTTTGTTCGTTTGGACAGTCTTTGAATACTGTTCTAAAACTTCTTTCAAGTGGGAACTGAAGAGAGAAATGTTAAGTTCTGAGAGGAGACAATAAGTTAGCATCTTTGAACGGAGTCCCTTGCATGCAAATAAGGCTTTTGGCAATTTGGGGAAGTTTAATTGGGAGGTGGAAGCGGGTAAAGATAAGGCTATATGGAAACTGAATCGGTAAGGAGCACCCCGCTGCTCGGCGGGGACCCGGGGGAGCCACCGAGC
>NW_009258620.1:83580-84961 GCF_000687185.1 Egretta garzetta | reverse complement strand
GACTGCTGCGGGGCAGGGGCGAGCTGGGAAGGCAATGGACTGAGGACAGCAAATGAAAGTTGGTCCGGTTTCGGTGCCCTCGCCTCCCCCCTACCCCAGAACTTAATGCAAGAAACTCCCTCCTTGGCCCGTGTCCCCGGGCTGTGCCCCCCCGGGCGGCGGGGGCGGAGCAGGGTCCCTCTCCCCGGCGAAGGGAGCTTTTGGTACCGGTGCCGCTCCGCGGCATCGCGAAGGAGCCACCGCGCCGAACCTCCGCGCCCCGCTGGATGTTACAGCTGGCCGTAACCCTTGAGCAGGGGGGAGTGCTGTTAGTTGCGAGAAGGCAGGCGGTACAGATCGTTTCAGTGCCTTCAGAATACCCCATTTCGGTTGAAAAACGTTTGAACGAGAACGACTCGTCTAATACCTGTTTCCCGGTGCTACCTCCCGCAGCAGGGGACCGTTCCGAAAACCCCCGGGGAACGGGAACGCTCTGCCCCGGGAGACTGGGGACTTGGGCTCCTTCCATTATGAAACTGCTTGCCGAATTACAGCGCCCATCATTTCCATGTTGCTTTCATTTGGCAAGCATTCTCCGGGCAAAAATATTTTGATCAAACGTCTAAAAAAATTGCTATAACTCCTTAATTTCCCTTCATTCCGAGAGACCGTCATGATTAAAACTGCTGTGTTTACATCCTCCGAAAACTGTCTGTTCATAGGCTGGCGTTTTAAAGACAACAGTGCACGATCTTTTACGATTGTAATTATAATAGTGTTCAAGTTAGATATTCAAATGTAAATGTTGCTTTTCTTTTTACGACTTCTTATTTTAAGACATGCATTTTTACCTTACCCTGGACCAGCAAGGCGTAGCCTTGCATAGTGGAGTGTAACGAATTTGAAGGAATTCTTATAGCTGAACATGTTTTTTGAAAAATCTTAAATGGCAATTTACACGGTATTTTTTCATGGCCAGAGGAGCCAGCGTTTTCTTCTAGAAATAAGAAGGAAAAAAAAAAAACCACCTCTGATAAACGCATTTTGATGCAAAGACCGATTTCAGTGCAGCTTAAGTGTCAGGAAAGTGAGCTGCAGGACGGTAACATGCATGCGCAGGTTTTGTAATGATATTAACCTTCCCCCCATGTATTTCATTGCTAAGACGACCAGTAAGGGTGACTTAATTTTTTTGTTTCCCCTGTACAAAATGCAGACATGTCTGGTTTTCTCGGAGTGGTGTTTCTTCCGGAGCTTCTCAAAGGTTTTAGGGTTAAAAAAAAAAAAAAGCCTTCAAACCAATGAGTGTGCAAATAGGTTGCTTCAGGAAAGGAGCCGCTCGGGGCTGGGGGCAGAAGATACGCCCCCACGGACCTCGCTAAAGCGCTGTTTACCTGCGCGT
>NW_009258620.1:82379-82722 GCF_000687185.1 Egretta garzetta | reverse complement strand
ATTGCAGATTAGAAAGGAAAAATCTCTAGGGAAGCGTGTGACATTCTTACCGCCTAATCTGTCCGGGGCTCGCCGACCCGACCGGAGAGCGGCCCCGTCCTATGCCACGGGGATCTTGCGTAGTTTAAAATATTAATTCTTGGGCTAATCTCCCCGCAACGTTGCGCAGAAACAATAAGCAATTTATGCGAAAATCTTTGGGAAGGGAAAGGGGTTGCTCGGTGTGTGCAGCAGCTCCTGGTCAAGCCGGACCGCCTCAACCATTTTAATCTTCTTTACCGCTTAAAAACCTTTGTGCGCGACAACTCGCAAAACGCCTCTCCCCTGCCCCGGCCCCGGCTGG
>NW_009258620.1:79649-80752 GCF_000687185.1 Egretta garzetta | reverse complement strand
GGAGGGGGACGCGGCGAGCGGGGCACCCTCTCCTCGCCAGCCGCGGCTTCGCTTCGGGTCGGGGCTGAGCACGTCCCGGGCGCAGCCAGCGCCTTCTGCCAGAAGACGGCTGGAATAATAGGGAGAAATAACCCGGGACGACATTTTCAAACCGAAATCTGTCCGTCCCGTGAGCAGCTCGGTGGGGGGATGCGGGAGGCAGCTAGCGTCCAAGGTCGTTGCAAGAAATATTTCAATGAATTGGAAACATTAGCGCTCCTGTTTCACCGGCGCAGCTCAGAAGAGCTTGTTTTTCCAAACCTTGGGGTGCCCGCCATGCAGTGAAACGGCTACCTGTGCGCTAGGGCGTCCTCGAGGAAGGAATTCACAGGCACCGTTTCAACATTTTAGGCGACACGTGGCTACGCGTTCCCTTCAAACGTCTTTATTTTATTTGGACTCCCGCTCCGCCACCCTTCCCTTCAACGCTGGCTCCTAGGTAGCATCTGAAAGGGCCCTGCTCCCATTTGCAATTAAAGAGTTTATTGAGGAGGGGAAAACCGGTAATTAGCAAGAATATTCCCCCCTCCCCAGTTCCACCTGCAGGGCAAAAGTGCAGCTGGCAGAATGGCTTCCAGCAGAGACCTGACGCACCCGCAGAAGTTTTGCTTTGTTTTTGCGGTGCCCTTCAGTGAGAGCGCTCCTGGGGTTTCTGCTCGCTGAGCCCCGGGATGGGTTCGCACCTCAAGCGCAGAGCGGAGCGCTCGCCCTAACCCGATTATTTTATTGAATGTTTATGAAGGCGCGCGCTTTCTCTCTCCCTCTCTCTCTCCATATTAATCTCATTAAATCCTACCTTTCAACCTTCTTCCGTGACCATCTGACCTGGCCACTTGAATTAAAATAGCGCTTTCTCCGCAGTCAAAGACAGCACATCAATCATCGGGCTATTTACACTTCGCTCCTTTCTTCAAAGCGGGTCTGCCGGGGCTCGCTACCTTCGCTCCCGGGGGTGACGGGCAGGTCCCGCGGGGCTCGCCGGCATCGCTCCGTGGGGTTTTTTTGCCTTCCTCTCCCCCCTCTGCTCGGGTGTCCGCGCGTCTCCCGGCTTCCCCCGTCCCTCG
>NW_009258620.1:78325-78990 GCF_000687185.1 Egretta garzetta | reverse complement strand
GCCGAAGGGGGCAAGGAAGGCGAAAGGGTAAAAAGGAAGAAAAAAAAGCCGGCCGCCGATTGAAAAGTTACTGTAAATAAATGTTTCCGATTAAAAATAAGCGCATGTCTAAAATAGGCACAATTACAAGAGGACATCCATTAACAAACTCTACGGCATTGCTATTTAGTAGTAATAATAATAATAATATAATGATAATCACCTCTTTATAGGATGGCACCTTGATCCTTAAATATTGTCCAGTGTGTAAGGTCAGTGTGCGGAGGGTTAGGAGCGGAGAGGGCTGATTTTTCTTAAAGGGGCAGATCAGGGGAAGGCTGTGATGGTGCTGGGAGAGAGGAGGGGGGAGAGATAAGTGGTCTGAAGAAGAGGAAAGGACAAAAAAAAAAAAAAAACCACCAAAAAAAAAAAAACCACCCCGATGATGATGAATACATTGGAAAGTTTTTTTGGCCCTGGTGAGGGTGTCAGATTGAATGCTCTGTGCGCATGTGCGAAGGTGTCCAAACTGACAATGCTGGAGAGATAGCGAGCCGGGATTGAGAGAAAGGGAGAGTGTGTGTGCGGGAGAGGGAGAGGAGAGAGGGAGAGGGGGAGCGAAAAAGGAGGAAAAGCTCCGGGAGGAAAAAAAAAAAAAAAGCCCCCCCCCCCCCCCCCCCCCCGCC
>NW_009258620.1:77709-78160 GCF_000687185.1 Egretta garzetta | reverse complement strand
GAGAAGGAAGGAAGAGAATTTGTAGCAAAAATGGATCCGCTCTCAGTGAGGGGCTTTGGATTCGCAGGTCCAGAGGGAAGATCCTGAACGCAGCTCGGGTGTCCCAGCTGGGGGTTAAGAAGGTCTGGGGGAGGGGAGCGTGGGGGAGTGTCTTTAATTTTTAATTTTTTAAAATTTACTTGGGGGTGGAATTGCAGCTCGTAAGTCTCGCGCAGCTTTTTCCTCCGTCTTTCACCGGACCCTTTCCCTTTCTTTCTTTCGAATCGTTTTTAGACTGGATTTTCAGAGGAGGCGAGCGTGGCTTTCGCAGGGAAAAGCGGTGCTTTTTTGCCCCCGCTCCCGCAGAGTCCAGCTGCAAACGCTCGCTCTGCTTCCTCGCCGATTCACGCTTAGGCTCGGTGCAGCGGAGGAGCCCGGTGCCCGGGCAGCCTGCCTGTACTTCTCTATTATT
>NW_009258620.1:75631-76804 GCF_000687185.1 Egretta garzetta | reverse complement strand
CCCCGTTAGGGCTCCCCAGCTCCCCCGGTAGCCCCCCGCTTGCGTTTGCGTGACACCCGCGCACCTTCCTCGCCCTGGCACGGGCAGCTCCGCACGCCAAACGCGGCTCAGAGCGGGGATGTTTTCCAGTCAGCATGGGCAGCACATCGCCGCCACGCTATTTGGGAAGTTGTCTTTCAATTAATCCTGGGATATTTTTTCAATACACACAAGCTTTAAACGCCCCCGTTCAAATAATAACTTTTTTAAAAAGTCATCACATTGTTTTAGGTTGTTAAGGAGAAGAGTAATTTTCAGAGCTCTCTTGGCTGTGAAAGCGAGGTGGAATGGAGTAGAATATTTCTATTTTTTATCCTCCTTTTCTTTCTTTTTGCTTCTTCAAAAGGCACCGAGTTTTTCAGATGCAGGGGCCGGGGGTTGCAGATGCGTGCCCGTGGGTGCAAGGCAGGGGCCGGGGGTTGCAGATGCGTGCCCGTGGGTGCAAGGCAGGGGCCGGGGGTTGCAGATGCGTGCCCGTGGGTGCAAGGCAGGGGCCGGGGGTTGCAGATGCGTGCCCGTGGGTGCAAGGCAGGGGCCGGGGGTTGCAGATGCGTGCCCGTGGGTGCAAGGCAGGGGCCGGGGGTTGCAGATGCGTGCCCGTGGGTGCAAGGCAGGGGCCGGGGGCCCGGCCTCTCCCCGTGGGCTCTCCCAGCTTGGAAGCGGTCAGTGAAAGCCTCTGCAGCTGAAGGACTGCGAGGTTTCCAGTGCCTGGAAATCTCAAGTGCGAGGGGGACGAGTTGGGACTCCTGCGCCTGGAAGCAACTTCTTCCCTTCGGCAGAAGGAGCTGCAGCTCGGAAACCTCCGGTCGTTGAGTGAGCGCTGCTAATACAAACTGGAAGTGTCTATTTGGAAGGCTGAGCTCTGATTAAAATCAGGTGTTTAATACAATACAAGGCCCAACGGTTTATGGGGTTTCAGCTGAGGATTTTTTAGGTATCACAGTTCAAAACAGTAGTCCAAAGCTAAGGTTTCAATATCCCAGGAGTATTTATTTGCGAAACAGATTAAACACGGACGCGAGTGTGTGGATCTTGCCGTATTTACACCGGCAGCGTAGCGAGAACTTCGGTCCCTGCCCGGAATCCTGCATGTCCCCCCAAGCACAGCTCTCCGCCCGCGGCTCGGGGGGCCCG
>NW_009258620.1:64821-65164 GCF_000687185.1 Egretta garzetta | reverse complement strand
GCCCTCCCCTCCCCAGCCGCCTGAGCGGGGTCCCCGGTACCGGCTCCTCGGTTTAAGGCTTCGCCTTCGAAGAAGAGGACAGGCTCCCCGTTTGCTGTTGGGTTTTTATTTTTTTTATTAAGGCCGATGAGACGGTGGAGGGGAAAAGGGAGCGGGAGAGAAGTGAAGGCGGAGGCTGGACTCCACGTACCACTTCTCGGCGTGCGACCGTACTTGGGCTTGAACAGACGGTTCCAGTACTGGAACACGCGGAGGACGAAAATTTATGGCGGTTTCGGGCGTTTAGGTTTTTCACATCTTCAACCCGCCTCCGCCCTGCCTCTACCCAGCCCCCCGGGACCCG
>NW_009258620.1:59779-64042 GCF_000687185.1 Egretta garzetta | reverse complement strand
TAGGGACGCCGGGCAGGGGAGGGGGGGGTTGAGCCGCTAATTAAGGTGATGTGTAATTAGCGCTTCAACAAAAATTACCAAGGATTTAAGATCAGTTTAGTCTTTAAAAAAAAAAAAAAAATCCCACCCTCCAAATTCTACAAATACAATTTATCGATCCACCCGCCCTCCCCGTTTGATTTATTTGAGAAAGTGCAGAGGGAACAACTGCAGAGCGCTTCCCTCTCCCTTGTCCTGGGAAGAAACTTGGCGAATGGGAGGAATGAATCGGTTATTTGACGTGGGAGACTGCGTGAGCCTGCCCGCAGACCAGCAGGCTTCAGGTGCCAAAGTGCTAAAGCTGAAGAAGACGCAGAAATCGGGGATTGAATTTTGGCCCGCAGTAAAGCCAATGCTTGTAGGTGCCCGTGCAGCCTGTGCGTGAAGTGCGTGTGATGTTTTATCCACGTGTGTTTACATCACAGGGCATTTGCGTCTGCATATATAAACGTAAGTTTATAAAGTGCATAAAGAACGGTATGTTATTCCAATCTCACTAAATTCCCGTGTCCTGTAAAAACACCACGCAGATGTAAAACGTGGCTGTGCAGATGCGTTTGGCTGTTGCACCGATAATGCACATACGAAGATCATATAACACACAGTAAAATCACAGGCACTGCCTGATCACAAGCCGGTATGTTATGTGCAGAAATTGTGACTTGTATTTTTAAAACTTTGTTTAGCAGCAGATAAAGCTGCCTTATTTTTAGACTTTGTATTGGAACTGCAGTATAAGTTCAAGTTCAACAATAGCAAATTAGGTCTTTAACGAGCTAAGGGGAAAAAAATTAAAACAAACCTGTTTCTAAATGTTGCTATTAAAAATACCTGATGAAGATGCTGAGGTCAGAAAGAGTAAAGAACTGCTCCTCTGTTCCCTGTGCAGACAGACACCGTGCAATGCTCTGTGGTACGTTACTAGTATAAGAAGACTTTGCAATGGACAGGATTCTGAACTATCGGACGGGAGAAAGGCAGGCGTACCTGAAACGCACAAAATCTCCACTCGCTTCCAGGCAAAATGCAATGCAGGAGCTAGGATTTCACAACACAGGAGCGGTGTAATTCATCGCCCTTGCTCACTGTAATAATACCCCAGCTCCGCAGTCGGATGTAACCGTTCCATGACCGGTGCTGCAGGAGCGCGCCAGCCTGCCTGCTGCACGGGGGTTACACCTGCCCGCACGGGCTGCGCCAGCAGGCTCAGCTGTAAGTGAAATACCTGCAGGGAACGGCGAGGGAATCTTCTGCTTAAGAGGGAAATATCCTTCTGTGGCGTGGCTGCGTTCATTAATGTTTGTAAAGCACCCTGAGATTCTTAGAAGGAAAGGCCCTGTTGAGTGAAAAGTATTATTATTGTTATTATGGCTATGATTATTATGGCCTATATATTTTAGAAAAGCTCTGTACTATTTAATATAGTGCTTCAAAGACAAAGGCCTGAAGAAGTTTGCAAACATTAATGAGGTAAGGCTCAGTAGCCACCTTGACGCTGGGGATGTGCTGTTAGTTCTAGGGTATAGCTGGGGAAGTGGAGGCAGCCTGCGCGCTGGCGTGCCGGAGGATCCCTGCCCGCTCCTGGTGACAGGATCAGGAAAAGAGCCCACGTTTTTCAGACTTGTTTTTGCCCTCCTAACTGTAAAATTTGCATTCTCTCTTTATTGTATTTTTTTTCCCCCTGTTGCAGTAAACTTACGGTGTGAGGAATTGTTTATTGGAAGAAAAATCTACATTTATAATCTCGGCCTTTTCTGTCATGCAAGGGTGATGGCGTATAAGACTGTACGTGCTCTCTGTGGGCCAGGGCAAGCCCATGCTTTGTTTCCACGACTCAAATGCTCTCCCACTATTACTGGATATGTTTACTTTTTTCCAGTTAGAGATGATTTAAATGATAAACTTGTGCAATTCTGAATGCTAGCTGAAAGGATCAAAATCTTAGCTGAATAATGATTTTCTCACGCCTGTTTCCCAGAAGAAATTTTTAATCCAGTAGGGGCAGGTAACCGGCATATCAATAAATACATATGCGTACAATGCCCATCTGACGTTAAGAATGAAGACGTCTGAAGGATATGTGCAAACACTTTTGTTTCCACTCTCTGGATAACAGCCTGTTGATATGCCAGTACCCCACAGCATTCCACACCAAAATTACTGCTGTGTTTTCTGATCTTAAATATGCCTTTTTTTTTTTTTTTTTTTTTTTTCCCTGGGGGAATTTACGGGCAGGGGTGTGGTGGTGGAAAACAAAATTACTGCTGTGTTTTCTGATCTTAAATATGCCTTTTTTTTTTTTTTTTTTTTTTTCCCTGGAGGAATTTCAGGTCAGGGATGTTGTAGTGGAAAAGATCTATGACCTTATTATTTCTTTTATTTTCTTAATGGATTTTTATGCATCACCACTACCTACTCATGGGCTGTTTATTTTTATTTTTATTGCAGTAGGTTGTGCATTATGTAGTGTCCAAATCTGTAACAGAGTGTCCCTGTCCTGAAGAGTATTTTTTCCTTCTCTTCATTCAGTGAATGATGTGACCCCCTTTGCTAATAAAAATGAAATATGACTTTTATCCCTGGAATAAGTGTACTTCTTGGTGCTTCTGAATGCTCATATGCTGAATAAGCAGCTTGCTTTTTTTTTTTGGTAATTGGGAAGAAATTTTCCTGTGGTAAGCGTCATGATGCGTGCATTGGTAGGTAAGGCTAGAAGCTGAACTCCTTTTCCATGGAGTAACGTGCTTCTCTGCAAAGGTGCCAGTCCTTAGCTGCTCTGCTCAGCAGCGCTGGGTGGGCAGGACAGCGGGAGAAAGGAAAGTTTCTGTTCAGAGGGTGGACGAGCTTTCATCGTGTAGCCCCAAAGATGTGCTTTGCCCAAATTTATGACAGAAAGTTAGTAAGGCATTTTCTTCTACCACTGAACCCACTTTTGTACTGCAAACAAGGCCACCGGTTCTCTTGGGGAGACATTTTCCAGCTGAAAATGGACTGAGACAGCCAAATTATTTCCAGTAGGCCACAGAATAATGCTTCTATCACGGTAAATCTTGGTCTCTGTTGAGCTGGTGCGGAAAGACTTCATCTTCTCTTAACCATTTGCTTTTTATAATACTATGGACAAAATCGGGGGAGGCTGGACCACAGCTCTCCAAAAAGAAGTGACTGCACAAGCATTTGGGGTGAAATGTCAGACCAAAATAAACTGGGCAGTGATTTATTTTTGTCTTGATAGTTTTACATCTTTCAGGTGTTTTGCTTTAAGGTAATATTTTGATGTGGTAGGTTTTTGCCGGTCTGTTTTTTTTGGCTTACAAACTCTCCCCAACACTATGAGACACAATGCCCCAGCGTCAGTTATTGGGATCAATTTAGCCATCATTACTAGATAACAGTCAGCCCATTTGAGATACATATTTGTTTAATAGTTAATGTTCCATACAAAATACAGAGGGTGGGGAGAAGTCAAACTGCAGTGAATGCTCTGCTTATTTTATATCCACTATAACTATTTTTGTCCATGAAAATTGGCTTAATTATATCAATGGAATGTTTCTTTTTCAATTCTGTATGCAATTAGTCCATCTTGCTGGCTGCAATTTATTTTAATAAAAAAATAAACCAGTGGCGTGTTCAGTTCCTCATCCCCTGGGGACAAATGCGATTGGTGTGTTTAATTTCATTAACTACAATGCGGCCTACTGGAAAAATGTATAAAATCAGCTTTATACAGCTTAAACACTGGCATTTGAAACAAATCATTACTGCATTAGCTGTCACACTGGTAATTCTAGAATCCAAGACAAAAATATTATAGCTGTTTTTATAACCCTCTGCAAATACACTGTTAAAATAATTTGTAATCATTTTTTAAACATGCCCTGATGTTTTTAGTTAAAATATCTTATCACCACCAAAGAAGGTTGCCTATTCATTATCGCATGTATGTTTTATTGAATGATTCATAGGTTGCTTCCCCTGTAGAAAATCCACGCCTGTCTGCCCGAAGCTCCCCAATTTGAAGAGGGGCTGTTAGTTCCGAGCGAAACACGCTTCCCTGTGTGTTTTTTCAACCGAATGTGCTCGTACCAGTTTGCACGCATAGCTCTTGGTAAGGCAAGTGCAAGGAACAGTTTTTCTTAACGGTGCAGATGTCGAACGTGATGAAATTCAGCATCATTTCAGATACCACCTCCCCTTTCTACTAGCTTTTCTTTACACGCC